>NC_086111.1:62151402-62296402 GCF_963921235.1 Mobula hypostoma | reverse complement strand
ATAGCCCCTCCCATCTATGTTCTTAATGAATTTCTCTTAAATGTTGAAACTGAACTCACACGGTTTGCAATATTTCATATCATACCTTTGGAAATGTTATGTAAAATCTCATGTAGTATCATTTCATTTATCAATTGCACAATTTGTTTATTTAGTATTTTTGTGTGTGTGGGGGTGGGTGGGTGGTTGCTGTTCTTGTTGCCGCTTACACAATTTGTTTCTTTTTGTGCATGGGGGGATGGTTTGGATGTTTTTCTTTAAAAGTTTCCATGGTTTTCTTTGTTTCATGACTGTCTGGAGAAGACAAATCTCAGAGTTGTATACTGCACGCATACTTTGCCAATAAATACACTTTGAACCTTGAACCTTGAACATTGATTTACACTGATTCACGTTTATTCACGTTATTTTCTTTGTGGTGTGATGCTCAGTTGGGTTTTAACGAACAGTTGAAGACAGCTCTGAGGACATGAGGGACTGCAGATACTGCACTCGGGCAACAATGTGCTAGAAGAGCTCAGCGTGGTCATGCAGCTTCTGCGGAAAGAAAGAAATCATCGATGCTTTGTGTCGGAGCTCTCCATCGGGACTGAGAGTGGGGAGGCGGGAGGGCCGGTTATAAAGAGGAGAAGGAAACGTGACAGAAGAAAAGGATTCCGAGGCAATTGGTGGTCTGAGAAAGGGTTTGAGATTATCTGCAGGAAAAGCCAGGTAGGGGAAGAGACCGAGGGAGTTCAAAGATTCAAAAGTACATTTGTTATCAAAGGATATATACAGAATACAACTCTGAGGTCCATCCTCCCACAGACAACCATGAAACAAAGTCGTGTCATTCTGTGAACCCTGTCTGATTTCCTCCACTTGGACAGACTCAGAAACACAACAGCAGTGTGTGAATCTGTCTAGTCGTAATGTATTTCTACTCTAGTTTCAATATTTTCAAGATCACATCCAAATCTCTGGAACAATCATTTTAACTCATAGAACACAAGGAAAATATCTGAAAACAAATGAGTATTTGTTTAATACTTACGTAGTGTTGTTCTCCCTGCAATTCACTCCCGTGAAATCGAAGCTGCATTCGATGTCTAGAGCTGTAAATAACAAAGTAATGAGATGAAGTGAGACGTCAGATTAAAGATCACCTTTATTTGTCACATGGACATCAAAACATACAGTGAAATGTGCCTTTCTCGTCAATTCAAATCAATGAGTATCACCATGATTCCAACACCAACACAGCATGCTCACAACTCACTAGCTGCTTGTCTTTGGGAATATGGGAGGAAACCAGAGCACCTGGAGGAAACCTACACAGCCACGGGCAGAACGTACAAACCCCTTGCGGGAGGGAAAGGAATCGAACCCCCGTCCTACAGCTGGTGCTTTGCAGAGCGTCGTGCTGACGACTGCGCTACTGAGCTGTCCTAATCAAAGTGTTCAAATCTAATCAAATTGCTCTTGAGCAACGATCGCTGTTAGAAAGCCAGCAGTTTTCAGCCAGGCCTCTTGGGTCAAATCAGTCCTGGAGAAGGGTCTCAGCCCGAAACGTCGACTGTTTACTCTTTACCATAGATGCTGCCTGGCCTGCCGAGTTCCTCCAGCATTTTGTGTATGCCACTGAGACAAATCAATCTGTGTCTGAGTATGAGGGTGCAATGAAAAGCTAGGGAAGTGTTGGTCCCACAGAGCTGCTGTTTTATGGACATGATTTGGAGTTCTGGCTGTTTATTCCAATGGACAAAGAGATCCTATGATACTACTTTATAGTGCAGCTGTTAGTATAATACTGTGCCAGTGACCTGGGTTCAATTCTGTCTCTGACTGTAAGGAGTTTATACATTCTCCTTATGACCACGTGGGTTTCCTCCGGATACTCGGGTTTCCTCCCAGATTCCAAAGATGTAATGGGATATTGGTCACATGGGTGTCTTGGGCTCTGTGGGCTTGTTGAACCGGAAAGGCCTGTCGCCCTACTGTATTTCTAAGTGAAATATAAATAAGTAAAAGAGCTGAGGACTTATCCTGACTTATCCTAAACCCTCAATTGACACCTCAAAACCCAGGTTATTCAGCCATTATCACATCGCTTTTTATGGGGGCATGCTGTATGTAAACCCTCCAAGAGGGCCACAACTTTGTTGTTGAGTTTGTGGGCTTGCATGCGTCAATGACCCGTCGAGCTATGTTGGCTCTAGTCAGGGCTTTATGCTTTGCCTCTTGGTAGGGTCATCCACGCCAAACAGGTCAAAGGGTAGAGGCCAGACTAAGAGTGGTCCACCAGTCCTCCAGGTTCCGGGGTTTAGCTCAGGGCTAACAACCGATCAAACAAAACTGATACAGAAACAGCAATGAAGAATCTTTCTACAACTGAGTGTGATGGCATTCCTGAGTCTCCATCTGGGACATGCATGACTGACAGTAATGAAAACCACAAGGAAGTTACTGACCCAATGAAGGTAGCTCTGAACACAACCAAAGATGGCAGACCTGCATTGTTGCCCTAAACACCAGTAGTGCAATGGGCAGGAAGTACGTTAAGTAAGCTCTCTGTAAACCAACAGTTGTGTTTTCTACACTGCCACTGTAATTACTGTTTCACTGGGGGAATGTTTCAGGATGACTTTAGGCTGTAAAGTATACCAGTTAAACACAAGCCTTTCATTATGTACCCCAAGATTTGCCTTATTCATTAGGAATATTTTTGCAACAGATTTCCAAGCAAAATAAGGTTGCAGATGGAATCACAGAACTGTGACATGCAGGCTGGTAAATCTTCATGATCATATGTAGAAAGTTCAGCCACTGTCCAACTTTTGGATGTCTGAAGCTGGTGAAAGATCCCCGGTCGTTTTTGTCATTGGTTTTATGGGGTTGAGTTTGAATCTTGGGTGGCGAAGCTACAAAGGAGGTGTAAGGTGCTCCTTCCCTCCATTAGCCTGCAGGTCACCCTTGGGCAAGGTGCTTACTCTCCTGATCAGGGTCGTGCAAAGCCAGGTGGTGGATGTTCGTATTAGCAGCTGGTGCTTATCACAAGTCTCGGTTATGCGGCCACTGGCCCCAGGCAGACCATCTCTGGAGAGTATTGATAACGACTGGGGTTACCCATCTTGTAAAGACATTGCCCAGAAGAAGGCAAGAAACATTTGCCAAGAACAATCATGGTCACGGATAGACCATGATCGCCCACGTCATGCGACTTGGCACATAATGATGATGTCATAAGACGGCACATAATGATGATGATGATGATGAGTTTGAACCATATTGTTACAGCAGCAAGCTTCAGCTGTAATTGGCACCACTCAGTGACCACTGATGGCCTGCCAATCTCTCGACTGAGGTTCTGACAAAGGGTCTCAGACCTGAAATATTAATCCTGTTTGTCTCTCCACAGATGCTACCTGACCATATGTGTGCTTACAGCATTATTTTGATACCAATTTGTAACATACTCTGTGATATTCAACAAACTTTGTCAGGTTGGGTGGGGTGGGGAATGGGGGATGTGGCACATGGCCGCCTCCAGCAGTAATGGAGTAGCAGTAGCTCAGCGATTAAGCAAGTTTCTAAGTAGAGTCATTTTATTTGATTTGGGATGGTCTCCAGAAAAAAAAAACAGGATTGAAAAACTTTGTCTAAGTTTTCTGTGTCAGTCCACAGAGCAGGAGGAGCAGATTTTAAAAAATATGAAAAATGAACCATCTCCCTTCACACTCTCAACACTCTTTGCTTCACTGAATATACAACCCTGATTTTCCCCTAGAAATCCTTACTAAACACCCCTTCCAGTCCAGAACCTGTCCTGGGATATCCCATCTTCACCAAAACGCAGACTACTCCCATCTTGAGCTCCCTTGATGTCGAAGCCGCTGCAGCTGGTAGTGCTGCTGTTCCACAGTTCCGGTGGCCGAGGTCCAATTCCGATCTCCAATGCTGTCTGTGTGGAGTTTACTTGTCTTCCCTAGCCATATAAACACCATGGCTACCAGAGCAGGTCAAAGGCTAGGAATCCTGTGGCGTGTAACTCACCTCCTGGCTCCCCAAAGCCTGTCCAGCATCGACAAGGCTCAGGTCAGAAGTGTAATGGAATACTCGTCACTCGCCTGGATGAGCGCAGCTCCATCAACACTCAGGAAGCTCGACACCATCCAGTACAAGGCAGCCCACTTGATTGGTACCCCTTCCACAACTATCCAATCCCTCCACCGTCGATGAACAGTTGCAACAGTGTGTACTATCTACAAGATGCACTGCAACAACACACCGAAGTTCCTAAGGCAGCACCTTCCAGAACCTTGACCAATACCATCTAGAAGGATGAGAACAGCAGATACCTGGGAACACCGCCACTTGGAAATCCCCCTCCAAGTCACTCACCATCCTCATTTGGAAACATATCACTGTTCCTTCATTGTCGCTGGGTCAAAATCATGGTGTTCCCTCCCTAACAAACAGCACTGTAGGTGTACCTACACCTCAGGGACTGCAGCAGTTCAAGAAGGCAGCTCATCACCACCTCCTCAAGGGCAATTAGGGATGGGCAATGAATGCTGGCTTAGCTGGTGATGCCCACATCCTGTAAATGAAAAAAAAAATTTTAAACTGCGTAGGTTTCCTTCGGGTGCTCAGGATTACTCCCACAACCCAAACTCTTGGCCGACTGTTTGGCCACTGTAAATTGCCTTGAATGCTTGGCTATGTAGTTGAAACTGGGGGAAGCTTAAAGATAAAGATCTAAGATTAGCTTCACTGAACTTGTCACACGTACATTGGCACACACCATGAGATACACTGTTTGCGTTAAATCAAATCAGCAAGAACTTTGCAAGTGTCTCTACACATTTGGCACCAACGTGGCATGCCCTAAACCCAGTCACCCTCACCGTACGTCTTTGGGACGTGGGAGGAAAGCACAGCACCCAGAGGAAACCCATGCAGTCGGGGGAGAATATACAAACTCCTCATAGAGAGTGGCAGGAATCAGATCCCCATTGATTTTACAGCTGGCTTGGTAAAGCAATGTGCTAACTGCGACACTGTCATGGAAAGCTGATGAAACTGTGTGCGGAGGATAAAAACAGGAACAAAAACAGAAGGTGCTGGAATGACTCAGCTGGCCAGACGGCGTCTGTGGGGCAAGAAACGGGTTCAACATTTCAGACCAGAGACTCAGAAAAATAACTTGCTCATAATTTGAGTAAATGGATGTCCAGGTGACTGGAAGAAGGGTGGACGTGGTGATCAGCGATACTATGGTCTCAGTTCCAATCCATTCCAAAAAAGGATCTAGGTTGCATGTGAGTGCCAGGTAGGCTGAGAGAGATGTGGACAGACAGCAGAAGAGGAGTTGAAGCAGATACGTAATAATACAGGAAATGTGTGATTGAAAACCAAGCCAGACGTTGAACAGAATGTGGAAATTGTGTTTTTTCTTGAGCTCGCCGCAGAAAGTAGAGTGGTGTGAGGTTTGACAGAAGTCAAAACAACATGATAAGAATTTCCACTGCCCCTCCCTGCATTATATAAATACATTGCTCTTTCCGCTGGGTTCCGTCTGCCCATCATCCCCACGTTATCTGATTCCAGCCTCTGTCTCCACCACCCCAGCTCCCCACTGTCGACCTGGCTCCTTCTGCCCTTCAGAAATACTTGTACAAGAGACAGTTAACTCAGCAACCTCTTTAGCATAAACACAAGAGATTCTGCAGAAGCTGGAAATGCTGCACCAGAATCAGGTTTAACATCACCAGCACATGTCATGAAGTTTGCTGTCAGGTGGCAGCAGTACGTTGTCAAGTCAAGTCAGCCCAACTTTATTATCATTTGACTATATACATGTATACTGTCAAAGGAGATCCTTCTCCAGACCAAGGAACACATAACACACAATAACTAAGAAAAGTAAGAATAAAATCTACAAATAAATTATTCATAAACAAGCAAAGTAAGTGCAAAACTCAAATATTGTTGGATACAGGACAGATTAACCGGTGACTCTTCGAATGTGCTGTGGCAGGGAGTTCAAAGGCCTAATGGCTTGACAGAAGAAACTGGTTCTCAACCTGACCGTATTATGATGCAATAGATAATAATAAATACTGTGAATTATGAATTGCATAAGAAGTAACAGAGTTACTGTAATCCAAGCAACACTCACAAAAATGCTGGAAGATCTCAGCAGGTCAGACAGCATCAATGGAGGGGAATAAATAGCCAATGTTTCAGATTGAGACCGTTCATCAGGACTGGAATGGAAGGGGAAAGAAGCCCGAACAAGAAGGTAGGGGGAGGGGAAGGAGTACAAGCTGGCAGGTGATAGGTGAAACTAGGAGAGGGGAAAGGTGGGTGGGTGGGTGAGGGAATGAAGTCGGAAGCTGGGAGACAATAGGTGGAAAAGACAGGAGAAGAAGGAATCTGACAGGAAAAAAGAGAATGGACCATGGAGAAAGGGAAGGGGAAGGGCAGGTGGGGAGATGAGACAGGACAGGTGGATAAGTACAATGGGAAACAGGTAAAAGAGAGGAGTGGGAGAAGTACTTAAATCAGTAACTTTTTTAGCAGTTTGTTGTTTTGGTTTCCAACATCTGCAGTTTATTGTGTCTCTAAAATCATAACTTTTTTCTTTTGGGGGATTTTTCTGACTATTACTGTAGGATCTAATTTTAAATCCAATACCAAGGTAAATCATTAATCCTAAAAAAAGTGTTTGCGAAAGTATGAGTTTTTCATGCCTTGTTGATCTATACAGAGTCTGAAAATTTCCACATGTTATCTCTAGAATGGAGATCAATGCACACAAAATGCTGGAGGAACTCAGCAGGTCAGGCAGCATCTATGGAAATGAATGTACAGTCGACGTTTTGGGCCGAGACCCTTCATCGGGAATGGAAAGGAAAGGGGAAGGAGGACGAACTAGAGGGTGATTGGTGAAGCCAGGTGGGTGAGGGAGGGGGGGATGAAGTAAGAAGCTGGGAGGTGGTAGAAAAGGCAGAGGGCTGGAGATGAAGGAATCTGATAGGAGAGGGGAGTGGACCATGGGAGAAAAGGAAGAAGGAGATGATAGGCAGATGAGGAGAAGAGGTAAGAGGCCAGAGAAGGGAAATGAAAAAGAGGTAAGGGACAGGGGATAAAATTTACAGGAGCTTGTAAAAGTTGATGCTCATGTCATCAGGTTGGAGGCCACCGAGATGGAATATGGGGTGTTGCTCCTCCAGCCTGAGAGTGGCCTCTTCATGGCTAAAGACGAGGCCATGGGCCAACATGTTGGAACCGGAATGGGGATTCCAATTGAAATGGTTGGCCACTGGGTAATTCTGCTTTTAGCCAATGGAACAGAGATGCTCAATGAAGTGGTCCCCCAGACTATGTCTAGGTAGGCTGGGCATCGAACACATTTACAAGGCACATTGCCACCATAAAGCAGCATCCATTAATTATCAAGGACTCCCACCATCTGGACCATGCTCCTTTCTCACTAATACAACCAGGCAAGAGGTACAGGAACCTAAGATCCCACACTACCAGGTTCAGGAACAGTTATTACCCTACAACCACCTGTCTCCTGAACCACTGTGGATAACTTCACTCACCACAACACTAAACTGATTCCCTAAGCTATGGACTCAACAGCTCATGTTCCAATATTTATTTATTTGTATTTGCTCAGTTTGTGTCATTTGCACGTTGGTCATTTCCCAGTCTTTGTTTACGCATAGACTTTCATAACTTCTATTGTATTTCTTCATTTTGCTGTACATGCCTGTAAGAAAAAGAATCTCAAGGTAACATATGGTGACATATGAGAAGGAACCTCTCTCGCCAAAGGGTGGTGAATCTGTGGAATTCATCGCCAGAGATGGCGGTGGAGCCCAAGCCATTGAGTATTTAAAGAAGAGCTTGATAGGTTCTTGAGGTTTAAAGCAGAGGTTGTTAGGGCATCAAAAGTAACGGGAGAACCCTGGGGAATGGGGTTGAGAAGGATAATAAATCAGCCCTGATGGAATGGCGGAGCAGAATAAATGGGTCATTTGGCCTAACTCTGCTTCTAGGTCTTATGGTCTTATGTCCTTTGATAATAGATTTACTTTGACTTCGAGTGGATTTCTTGCAGAAGGTTGTAACCAGCTGGAAATCTCTTCTTGAAAAGGTTATGAACACAGAAGTCCTCATTAGAAATTACAGACTCATTAGTTGAGTTGTTGAAAAGCAGTGACCCACAGAATGAGTTCACACCGTTAGACTAGATAGCTCTTTTTGAGTTGTCATGAAAATAATGGGCTTAGTGCTTTTTTTCTGCAAGATGGCGCCAGTGAATCACGGTGACGTTTTACAGGCTGCTTACAAAAGTTCTAAGTATACCTCCTCTGAATTATTCTCATTGCAACCTGTAGCCTGCAATTTCACTTTCAGAAACATACTTTTGAACTAGCTATTTCTGTCATGGTCCGGTCCGTGAAGTCCGCATTCCGGTTCACGGTCCAGTCCAGTCCATCGACCCTTGCTCCAGGTTTTCCTGTCTACCCTGTTTCTGTCCCTGTTGAGTGCTAATTGAGGCAGTTGATTCTGCTTGGGGCTGGCTGCATAAATACCTCCAGAGAGCAGGGTGTGGCTGCTGGATTGTTCTTGTCCTTACTTGTTGTGTCCTTTCCTCTGCTTTCTGTTTCCTTGCCTGAAGCCTTGTCTTGCTGGTAACTCTTGCATCACCTGAAGATCTTGTCTTGGCTTGCATTGCCTGAAGCCTTGCCTTGTCTTGTCTTGCTGGTAACTCTTGCCTTGCCTGAAGTTCTTGTCTTGGAGCCGCCCTGTATCTATGTCCCTTCCTGTCTCTTGCCTCTGTTGGGTAAGTCAGGCCAGATTGCTGTTACCCTGTGATGGGCCCTGTCCCTTCCTGTCCCTTGTCTCTGTTGGGTAAGTCAGGCCAAATTGCTGTTACCCTGTGGTGGATTCTGTCCCTTCCTGTCCCTTCTCTCTGTTGGGTGGAGTACTGTGCCCTGCCCAGGAGGAGCTGCAAGACCTCAGGTCTCTAGCTGAGCCTCGCCCTGCCTGCCAGTCAAGTCTTGTCCTTGCCTAGTTTTGGGGTCTGAGCCAGAGGCAGGACCCAGGTACTGGGTCCTTGTCCATCCTCTGGCTTGGAGTCCAAGCCCGTGCTCCTAGCTCTCTTGTCCAGTCCTGTTCTGGGTTCCTGGTTTTTGTGTCCATGTCCTTGCCCTCACCCTGTATCCTAGTCCTGTCCCTAGTACTTCAGTGTCTGCATCTTGCACTTGGGTCCGTTCCCAGCCACCTCCTTATGACAATTTGAGTCTTCTGAAAGACTTGGTGGACTTAAGTCTCAAGCATATGGGTACGGCATCTTTAAGTGGATGAAAGTGCATCGCCACGGCTGGGAGAGTGGGAGGAGGTGAGGACTCCAAGTCAGGCTGAGATACAGATGACTGAAATTCCCTCTACCCAGCATCTTGTTAATAAATGTTTGGAGAACATGCTGGAGAACAAGATTGAGAACTTAAAGGTAAGTTTGCTGTATTGGAAGGAAATAAGGAATTGTTTTTAAAAATGCAAACACGAGGAAATCTGCAGATGCTGGAATTTCAAGCAACATACATGAAAGTTCCTGGTGAATGTGTTGTGTTATGTGTGTTGCGAGGAATTGTTGTGTTCTGTGTTTCATGGAGACATGGCTCACTCCAGACAGGCTGGATGCATTGGTAAGACCTGAAGGCTTCTCAATACACAGGATGGAGTGAACTGCTGATTTGGAAAAGGCAAAAGATGGGGGTCTCTGTTTCATGATAAACTCTTTGTGATGCTCGGATATGGCAGCTTGTCATACTCTTCACCTGACTTGGAACATTTAATATATTAATTCCTGACCATTCTACTTACTAGAGTTTACCTCCATGGTCTTGGCCACAGTTTAAACACTGCCAAAAGCCAGCATTAATCAGGCACCCAAGAGAGTGAATGCTGCCATTTCAACACATTTCTATTCATAGTTGGGTACTTCAATCAGGCTTGTTGGAAGAAATCTCTGCCCAATTATCATCAGCATATAACCTGCAGCACCAGGGGTTCCAACACATTTGGCCACAGCCATACAATGATGAGGAATGCCTGCAGTCCCATGCCTAGATCACATTTTGGGAAATCTGATCACTTGGCTGCCCTCCTACCTGCATACAGTCAAAGGCTAAAGAGTAAGTCTCCAGTGTTAAGGACAACAATGAGGTGGAGCCAGGAGGCAGACGAGCAGCTGTAAGATTGCTTTGAGTCAGTGGATGGGCCCATGTGCAAGGATTCATCAGAGGATATGAATGAATACACCACGATGTTATGAACATTATAAAAGACAGTCGTAGATGAATGTGTCCCCACAAAATCATTCACTTCCCCCTACCAGGAGCCCTAGATGAACCACGAGATCCATAATCTGCTGAGGGCCAGATCAATGGCATCCTGGGAGACCTTGTAAGGTACAAGAGATCCAGGTACAATCTCTGAAAAGCCATCTCACGTGTGAAGTGGCAATCCCAGGCCAAACTTGAATCACTGCAGGATGCTCAAGAGGTGTGTAAGGGCTTGAATACTATTACCTCTTAAAGTGAAACCAAGCGACATGGGTGATGACAAGGCTTCTCCCAGATGAGCTGAAAGCATTATATGCTCGTTTTGACATCAAGACATGGGGGAAACTTCACAAATTCCCACAGCCCTCCGATGATGCTCCGATTTCAATGTGAGAGCATCTTTCAGGAGGGTAAACCCACAAAGCATCCGGCCCAGATGGGGTACCCCGCTGAGTACTATAGACCTGTGCAGATCATCTGGCTGGAGTGTTAACTAAGATCTGTAACCTCTCACGTCAACAGCCTGAGGTACCCACCTCCTGGCAAGCTTCAATTATACCAGCGCCTGTGAAGAATGTGGTAATCTACCTCAATGAATATTGTCCAGTAGCACTTGCATGCATGGTGAAGAAGTGTTTTGAGAGGTTGGTGATGAAATATAGCAGCTCCTGCCTGAAGCAATTTGGATCCACTCCAGCTTGCCTACAGGATCTCAGCAAATGCCCATATATTGGCTCTTCACTCAACCCTGGGATATCTGGACAGCAAAGATATATAGGTCAGGATGCTCTCTGTTGAGTGCAACTCAGCATTCAATACCATCTTAGCAAACTAATCAATAAGCTCCAAGACTAATACCTCCTTGTGCAACTAGATCCTCGATTTCCTGACTTGCAGACCCCAGCCAGTTCAGACTGGCAACAGCATCTCTTCCACGATCTCTATTAGCACAGGGGCACCTCAAGGTGGGGTGATTAGCCCCCTGCTCCATGCTTTATACTTGTAACTGTGAAGCTAAGCACAGCTCCAATGCCGTATTTAAGTTTGCTGACAACCATCACTGTTGGCCAAATCAAAGGTGGAGATGAATTAATATATAGGAGGGAGATTGGAAATTTGGCTGAATAGTGCACAACATAGAAACATAGAAAATAGATGCAGGAGTAGGCCATTCGGCCCTTCGAGCCTGCACCGCCATTTATTATGATCATGGCTGATCATCCAACTCAGAACCCCGCCCCAGCCTTCCCTCCATACCCCCTGACCCCTGTAGCCACAAGGGTCATATCTAACTCCCTCTTAAACATAGCCAATGAACTGGCCTCAACAGTTTGCTGTGGCAGAGAATTCCACAGATTCACCACTCTGTGTGAAGAAGTTTTTCCTAATCTCGGTCCTAAAAGGCTTCCCCTCTATCCTCAAACTGTGACCCCTCGTTCTGGACTTCCCCAACATCGGGAACAATCTTCCTGCATCTTGCCTGTCCAATCCCTTTAGGATCTTATATGTTTCAATCAGATCCCCCCTCAATCTTCTAAATTCCAACGAGTACAAGCCCAGTTCATCCAGTCTTTCTTCATATGAAAGTCCTGCCATCCCAGGAATCAATCTAGTGAACCTTCTTTGTACTCTCTCTATGGCAAAGATGTCTTTCCTCAGATTAGGGGACCAAAACTGCACACAATACTCCAGGTGTGGTCTCACCAAGGCCTTGTACAACTGCAGTAGTACCTCCCTGCTCCTGTACTCGAATCCTCTCGCTATAAATGCCAGCATACCATTCGCCTTTTTCACCGCCTGCTGTACCTGCATGCCCACTTTCAATGACTGGTGTATAATGACACCCAGGTCTCGTTGCACCTCCCCTTTTCCTAATCGGCCACCATTCAGATAATTTGTTTTCCTATTTTTCCCACCAAAGTGGATAACTTCACATTTATCCACATTAAATTGCATCTGCCATGAGTTTGCCCACTCACCCAACCTATCCAAGTCACCCTGCATCCTCTTAGCATCCTCCTCACTGCTAACACTGCCGCCAAGCTTCGTGTCATCCGCAAACTTGGAGATGCTGCATTTAATTCCCTCATCCAAGTCATTAATATATATTGTAAACAACTGGGGTCCCAGCACTGAGCCTTGCGGTACCCCACTAGTCACCGCCTGCCATTCTGAAAAGGTCCCGTTTATTCCCACTCTTTGCTTCCTGTCTGCTAACCAATTCTCCACCCACACCAATACCTTACCCCCAATACCGTGTGCTTTAAGTTTGCACACTAATCTCCTATGTGGGACCTTGTCAAAAGCCTTTTGAAAATCCAAATATACCACATCCACTGGTTCTCCCCTATCCACTCTACTAGTTACATCCTCAAAAAATTCTGAGATTCGTCAGACATGATTTTCCTTTCACAAATCCATGCTGACTTTGTCCGATCATTTCACCGCTTTCCAAATGTGCTGTTATCACATCCTTGATAACTGACTCCAGCAGTTTCCCCACCACCGACGTTAGGCTAACCGGTCTATAATTCCCCGGTTTCTCTCTCCCTCCTTTTTTAAAAATTGGGGTTACATTAGCCACCCTCCAATCCTCAGGAACTAGTCCAGAATCTAACGAGTTTTGAAAAATTATTACTAATGCATCCATTATTTCTTGGGCTACTTCCTTAAGCACTCTAGGATGCAGACCATCTGGCCCTGGGGATTTATCTGCCTTCAATCCCTTCAATTTACCTAACACCACTTCCCTACTAACATGTATTTCACTCAGTTCCTCCATCTCACTGGACCCTCTGTCCCTTACTATTTCTGGAAGATTATTTATGTCCTCCTTAGTGAAGACAGAACCAAAGTAATTATTCGATTGGTCTGCCATGTCCTTGCTCCCCATAATCAATTCACCTGTTTCTGTCTGCAGGGGACCTACGTTTGTCTTTACCAGTCTTTTCCTTTTTACATATCTATAAAAGCTTTTACAGTCTGTTTTTATGTTCTCTGCCAGTTTTCTTTCATAATCTTTTTTCCCCTTCCTAATTAAGCCCTTTGTCCTCCTCTGCTGAACTCTGAATTCCTCCCAGTCCTCAGGTGAGCCACTTTCTCTGGCTAATTTGTATGCTACTTCTTTGGAATTGATACTATCCCTAATTTCTCTTGTCAGCCACAACAACCTCATACTCAACAATAAGACCGAGGAGATTATTATTAAGTTCAAGAGGAGGAAACTGGAAGTCGATAAGCCAGTCCTCCCTCAGCAATCAGAGCTGGAGAAGGTCAGCAATTTTAAATTCCTTGGTGTAATCATTTCAGATCATCTGTCCTTAGACCAGCATGTAAGTGCAATTATAAAGAAACCATTGCAGCACCTCTACTTTCTCAGAAGTTTTCAAAGATTCAGCATGACATCTAAAACTATGACAAACTTCCATAGATAGGTGGTGGGGAGTATAGTGACTGGCTGCACCACAGCCTGGTATGGAAACAGCAATGCTCTTGAATGGAAAATGCTACAAAAAGAAGTGGATATGGCACAGTTTGTCACGGGTAAAGCCTTCCCTAACATTGAGTACATCTGCATGGAGTGCAGTTGCAGGAAAGCAACATCCATCATCAAGACCTCCACCACCCAGGTCATGCTCTTCTTGCCACCTGCTATCTGGAAGGTACAGGAGCCAGGTTCAGGAACAGTTATTTCACCTCAACCATCAAGGTCTTGAACCAGCTGGGATAACTTCACTTAAGACCACAAGACATGGGAGTGGAATTAGGCCATTCAGCCCATTGAGTCTGCTCATGGCTGACCCCATTCTACCCCATACAGCTGCCTTCTAGCTATAAGCTTTGATACCCTGACCAATCTGGAAACCATCAATTTTCACTTTAAGTATACCAATGGTATTGGCCTCCTCAGCTGTCTGTGGCAGAGCATTCCACAGATTCACTATTCTCTGGCTAAAAAAATTCCTCCTTGCCTCTGTTCTAAAGGGTTGCTCCTCAAATTTGAGGCTCCCCCACCATAGGAAACATCCTCTCCACATCAACCTTATCTGGTTTTTTCAACATTCAGTATGTTTCAATGAGATCTCCCCCACCATTCTTGGAAATTCCAGTGAGTATGAGCCCAAGCTGCCAAATGCTGCTCTTATGTTAACCCCTTAATTCCCAGAATCATCCTCATGAACCTCCTCTGGACTCTGACAACACATTCTTTCTGAAATATGGGGTCCCAGAACTGTTGACAATACTCCAAGTGTGGCCTGATGAGTGTCTGATAAAGCCTCAGTATTATCATCTTGTTTTTATATTCTATTCCCCTTGAAATGAATGCCAACAATGCATTTGCTGCCTTTACCACGGACACAACCTGTAAATTAACCTGGGAGTCTTGCACAAGGACTTCTAAGTCCCTTTGCAACTCTGATGTTTGAATTTTCTCTCCAGTTAGAAAACAGTGTGCATTTTTGTTCTTTTTACCAAAATGCATTAACCATTCCCTACACTATTCCATCTGCCATTTTTTTGCCCATTCCCTCAATTTGTCTACGTCCTTCTGCAATCGCATTGCTTCCTCAGCATTACCTATCCCTCCACCCATCTTCATATCATCTGCAAACTTTGCCACAAAGCCATCAATTCCATTATCTAAATCATTGACAAACAATGTGAAAAGTAGCGGTCCCAATGACCCCTGAGGAACATCACTAGTCACTGGCAGCCAACCAGAAAAGGCCCCTTTTATTCCCACTCGCGCCTCCTGCCTGGCAGTCATTCCTTAATCCATGTCAGTATCTTTCCTGTAATACCATAGGATTTTATCTTGTTAAGCAACCTAATGCATGGCACCTTATCAAATGCCTTCTAAAAATCCAAGTAAATGACATCCACTGCCTCTCTGTCCACCCTGCTCATTAGTTCCTCAAAGAACTCTACAACAGATTTGCCAGGCAAAATTTCCCTCTACAGAAACCATGCTGGCTTTGACTTATTTTATCATTAGTCTCCAAGTACCCCAAAACCTCATACTTAATAATGAACTCCACCACTTTCCCAACCACTGAGGTTAGGCTAATTGGCCTATAACTTCCTTTCTTTTACCTTCCCCTCTTCTTAGAGTGGAGTGACATTTGCAATTTTCCAGTCCTCTGGAACCATGCAAGAATCAAGTGATTCTTGAAAGATCATAACTAATGCATCTGCTACCTCTTCAGCAACCTCTTTCAGAACTCTGGGATGTAGTCCATTTGGTCCAGGTAACTTAAAACCTTAAGTCCTTTCAGATTGCCTAGCATTTTTTCCTTTGTAAAAGCAATGGCACTCACTCCTGCTCCCTGGCATTCACGGACCTATGGCACACTGCTAGTGTCTTCCACAGTTTAGACTGATGCAATATGCTTGTTAAAGTTCTTCTACCATTTCTTTGTCCCCTACTACTACCTCTCTAGCATCATTTTCCAGTGGTCCAATGTCAATTCTCACCTCCCTTTTACACTTTATAGAACTGAAAAACTTTTAGTATCCTGCCTTATATTATTGGCTAGTTTGCCCTCATATTTAATAGTTTCCAGTCTTGCGGCTTTTCTAGTTGTCTTTTGTTGGATTTTAAAAACTTCCCAGCTTCCCATTCACTTTTGCTACATTATATGCCCTTTCCTTGGCTTTTATGCAGTCATTAACTTCCTTTGTCAGCCACAGTTGCCTACCCCTGCCATTTGAGAATTACTTTTTCTGAGGGACATATTGTGAACTATTCCTGGAAACTTCAGCCGCCTCTGCTCTGCTGTCATCCCCATCAGTATTCCCCTCAAATCCACCTGGGCAAGCTCCTCTCTCATGCCTCTGTAATTCCCTCTATTCCATTGTGATGCTGATACATGTGACTTCTCCCCCTCAAATTGCAGTGTAAATTCAATCATATTATGATCACTGTCTCTGATGGGTTCCTTTACCTTAAGCTCCTTAATAAAATCTGGATGTTTACACAACACCCACTCGAAGATAGTCTTTCCCCGAGTAGGCTCAAGCACAAGCTGCTCTAAAAAGCTATCTCATAGGCGTTCAACAAATTCCCTCTCTTGCAACCTAACAGCAACCTGATTTTCTCAATCCCCTTGCATATTGAAGCCCCGCACCGCAATTGTGACATTACTCTTTCCCACATCCCTTTGTAATCTCAACCCCACATTTTGGCTAATATTTGGACGCTTATATACGATTCCCATAATAGTTTTTTAACCCTTGCAGTTTCTGAACTTCACCCACAAAGATTCCACATTCTGACCCTATGTCACCTCTTTCAAAAGATGTTATTCCATCTGTTACCAACAGGGCCACACTACTGCCTATGCTTTCATGCCTATCTTTTCAATACAGTGTATTTTATTTAATATTAAGCTCCAACTATGACCTTTTAGTCATGACTCAGTGATGCCCACAGCGTCATACCAACCAATCTCTAATTGCGCCTTGAGTTCATCCATTTATTCTGAATACTATGTGTATTTGAATACAGCACCTTCAGTCCTGCATTCTTTGCTCTTGAATTTTGTCTCTGTGGTATAATTTAGCTCTTTGCTCTGTCTGCATTTGTACCCAATCATTGGCTTATCTTTCCTTACATTCATGTTACACCCATTATCTACTTGTAAACCTGCTGGCCCATCCTCAGCTCTCATACTGGTTCCCAACCCCCACCATATTAGTTTAAACCACTACCAACAGCTTTAGCAAATCTGTCCCCAAGGATATTGGTCTCCCTCGGATTCAAGTGCAACCCGTCCCTTTTGTACAGGTCTCACCTGCCCCAGAAGATGTCCCAATGATCCAGGAACCTGAATCCCTGCTCCCTACTCCAATTCTTGAGCAACGCATTTATCTGCCACCTCATTCTATTCCTAACATCACTGTCGTGTGGCACAGGCAGCAATCCCAAGGTTACTATCCTTGATGTCCAGCTTCTCAAGTTCTTTCCTAACTCTGTATCCTGTTTTCAGGACCTCCTCCCTTTTTCTACCTAGGTCGCTGGTACTAGTATGTACCACGACTTCTGGCTGCTCACCCTCCCTATTCAGGATATTGTGGATATGTTCAGAAACATCACGGACCTTGGAAACTGTGGGGGGGAAACTACCATTCCTGCAACACACAAAAGTTGCTGGTGAACGCAGCAGGCCAGGCAGCATCTCTAGGAAGAGGTACAGTCGACGTTTTGGGCTGAGACCCTTTGTCAGGGCTCATTACTCTTTTTCATGTCCACAGAATCGCCTATCTGTCCATGAAACCCTAGATTCCCCTATTACTGCTGCCATCCTCTTCCATTCCCTACCCTTCTGAGCCACAGAGCCAGACTCAGTGCCAGAGGCATGGCCACTGTTGCTTCCCTCAGGTAGGCTGTCTCTCTCCCCATCTTCCCCCCCCCCAACAGTACTCAAAATGGAGTACTTATTGTTGAGGGAGATGGCCATGGGGGTACTCGCAACTGTCTGACGTTTCCTCTTCCCTCTCTTGGCAGTCACCCATTTAACTGTCTCTTAAATCCTTGGGGTGACCACCTCCCTATAGCTCCTGTCCATCACCACCTCACTCGCCCCATCACTGGACTGTTCCCACAACCTGTGAACTCGCACTCAAGGATTCTTCACCTCGTGTTCTTAATAGTTTTTCTCTTATTTATTTATTAGTATTATTTTTGTTTTCTCTTGTATTTGCATATTTTGTCCTTTGCACATAAGCTGCTTGTCCAACCAGTTGATAGCAGGCTTTCACTGACTCTTTTGTGCTTCTTGGATTTACTGAGTATGCCCACAAGAAAACAAACCTCAGGTTGTATATGGTAACATATATGTACTTTGATAACAAATTTACTTTGAACTTTGAAATGTTCCTCTTCTACATCATAATTTGATTAGCCTCTATACAGGAGCAATTAACATCTACTAAAGTCGAGGAAAAAAATCTATCATACCCTGCTTGTTTCCGCCTTGGGTAGAGGGTGGCAGATTTTTGTAACAGAGTCTTACAGATGCTTCCTTTCTGCCATTTCAGGGTCTCCAAAGTCTTTTAGTACCTGGAAACCACTCACAACATTACGCTGTCACTAATACCAGGAGCACGATTAGGTGGACAGTCTCAATTTTACCAAATTTGTTGATGTTAAGAAAGGACTCCCAAACTGAATCGTGACTTTTGTGGGAATGGATCAATGTGCTGTGTTGAATCTCATTAAGCCACATTCTATAAGGTTTCTGTGGATCTAATATTTTAGCAACAAGTTTGAAATATGGGTTTGTATCTAATAGGATACTGAAGTGTTGAATACATTTCTGGTTTGGGAGAGCGTAACAATTTCTGAAACTTCAATAGCTGCAGAGGAAGGGAAATGCAAATCACTTTGACCACCTTATGCAAAATGTTATGTGTCAAGCGAAAAGCAGACTTTGGTAGGTTAATCACCACACCTTAAAATCAACTGTAAGGCAAGTTAAATGAATGAATATTCACATCTAAGGGAATCTGATCCATAAAATGCCTCAAAGAAAGTGAATCAAGTGAAGGGATACAATTTAAACGTCAGAGGTTCTGCAGATGTTGGAGATCCAAAACAACACACACAAAATGCTGGATGAACTCCACAAGTCAGCAGCATTTATGGAAAGGAATAAACAGTCAACCAAGGGTCTCAGCCCAAAATACTGACTGTTTATTCCTTTCAATAGATGCTGCCTGACCTACTGAGTTCCTCCAGAGTTTTGTGTTGCAAAGGATAGAATTTTACTCTATAAATTAATCCAGAAAATTTAAAGTTTCTCAATTAATTCAGAAATGTTAACATAATTTTGTTTCGCAAAACCTTTGTTAACACAGCACTAAGATTTGAATTCATTAACTAGACTAGTACAGCGCTACCCAGAACAATTCAATTTTACTTTCAGAGTAGCCTTATTTTAGAAAATCTGAGGGCAATAGATTCATTCTGGAAAAAAAAATTGTATTCAACTTACTGCAGAACAATTACCAAGTGGCTTGCAGTAACTCATAAAACTAGTCTGTACAATCTGCACAAAATTAAAATTTCAATGTTGCCTATAAATACTCCATGTTTTAAAAAACTAAAGTAATATATTTCCAAACTTACCAGAAGACTGAATTACCATGCAAACAATCAATAAGCACATAGTCTGCCAGCGCATCATTTCTACGGAGTTTTTCTTTCTAGTTTCTGCCGCCTTTAGAGAGCTCAGTTGAGATGTGTCTCTCCTGTGTCTGCGGAAGAGAATGAAGTTAGTGTAGCTCGTGCATGCTGCTAGTATGAAAACGAGTTTGGTTAGGAAACTGTTTGTGATGGAATCATGGAAAACTAGAAGAGTGCCCTCCTGTGTTTAATGATGAAGATGACTGTCATAAAACAGCTTTTGCTCCCCTCAGCTGAAAGTTCTTCAATTTAAAGATATAACTTCAACATTTGGATTAAAATGGTGGATAGTTAATAAAGTTATAATTGATGCAGCGCTGAGGAGACCAAAAGTTCCTAGAACTCTAACAAAATTTGCAAAAGGCCTTTTAACAAGTTATTATGTGGCAGATCGCAAAAATTAAAATCTCATAGTTCAAAGCTCAAAATGAATTTATTGTCAGAGTATATACAGGTCACCATATCGTACCCTGAGATTTATTTTCTTGCAGGCATTCATACTAGAACTGAGAAGTACAATAAAATCAATGAAAAACTATACACAAAGACGGACAAGGATACAATGGGCAAAAGAAGATAAACTGTAAACAAAATATAAATAAGTCAATAAATAATACTGAGAACATGAATTCAAAACTCAAAGTTCAAAGTAAATTTATTATAAATGCACATACAACCCTGAGATTCCTTTTCTTGTAGGCATACTCAAAACATCCAATGACCGTAATAGAATCAATGAAAGACTGCACCAGTAGGCAACTAGTGTGAAAAAGAAAGAAAACTGTTCAAATACCAAAAAGAAAAAATAGAGTAATAATAAAGATAAATAAGCAATAAATATTGAGAGTATGAGATGATATGTGCTTAAAAGTGGGAACAGTTCGGAAATGAGGCAAGTGAAGTTGAGGGAGGTTATCCCCTCTAGTTCAGGAGCTGGAGTCCGTAGGTTGTGGGATCAGTTCAGAGTTGAGTTGAGTGAAGTTATCCACTCTGGTTCAGGAGCCTGACGGTTGAAGGGTAATAACTGTTCCCCAAACTGGTGGTGTGGGACCTCAGGTTCCTGTCCACCCCCCCTCCTTGATGACAGCAGCAAAAAGAGAGCATGGCTTGGACAATGGGGGTCCTTGATGGTGATGCTGTTTCCTTGTGCCAGCGCTCCTTGTAGATGTGCTCAATGGTGGGGAGGGATTTCCCTGTGATGGACTGGGCTGTGTCCACCACTTTTTATAGGCTCTGCCATTCAATTATCTCCTCTCAAATTCTTGTGCTAGTTCAAACATCTCAAAGCTCATCCTGTCATGAACCCCACATACGGTATGGTTCAATATTATACACTATCCTCCACCAATCTTCTAAATCCAGAACAAATAGATCTGCTCCCTGAGCACAGGTAGGTCTTCATGTCCTTCTGCTGAAGCTGCTGGATTAGCATTGCTTTCATCCACAGTTTGCACGTGGTAAAGTTGCTCACACCACAAAGGCTAAAACCACATCCACAGATGATGGATAATCCTCTCAACACTCCTTTGGCCGGAGGAAAAATACCCTTCACTGAACTAATAGAACTCTTAAGTGGAGATGGGTATGCTGGCTTTTTCAGCCTTCATTATTTCAAAGTCCAAAGTAAATTTATTAATGTGCAAATACGTCACCATATTCTACACTGAGATTGCTTGTCTTGTGGGCAAACTCAATAAATCCATAATAGAATAATAACTGTAATAGAATCAATGAAAGACTGCCCAACTAGGGCGTTCAACCAGTGTGCAAAAGGCCACGAACTGTAAATACAAAAAGAAAGAAATAATAATGATCAATAAATATTGAGAACAAGATGAAGAGCCCTTGAAAGTAAGGTTATAAATAGTGGAAACATTTCAATAATGAGGCAAGTATAGTTGAGTGAAGTTATCCCTTTAGATGCAAGAGACTAGCAACACACACAAAATGCTGGAGGAACTCAGCAGGCCAAGCAGCATCTATAGCAAAAAAGTACAGTCAATGTTTTGGGCCAAGACCCTTCAGCAGGCCTGGAAAAAAAAAAGCTGAGTTGATTTAAAAGATGGGGAGGGGCAGGAGAAACACAAGGTGATAGGTGAAACCGGGAGGGGAAGGAATGAAGTGAGGAGGTGGGAAGTTGATCGGTGAAAAAGGTACAGGGCTGGAGAAGGGCGAGTCCAATAGGAGAGAACAGAAAACCATGGAAGAAAGATAAGGGGCGAGGAGCACCAGAGGAGGATGGTGGGTGGGCAAGGAGATTAGGTGAGAGAGGGAAAGGGGGATGAGAAGGGGGGGCATTACTGGAAGTTCGAGAAATCAATGTTCATGCCATCAGGTTGGAGGCTACCCAGACAGAATATAAGGTGTTGTTCTTCCAACCTGAGTGTGGCCTCATCTTGACAGTAAACGAGGCCATGGACTGACATATGGGAATGGGAAGTGGAATTAAAACCACTGATTTTCCTCCCGATACTTACCCTTGTAAGCAGAACAAGTTCTACACCTGCTCCTACACCTCCTCTCTCACTACCATTCAGAACTCCAAACAGTCCTTCCAGGTGAGGTGACATTTCACCTGTGAGTCTGTTGGGGTAACATACTATGTCCAGGGCTCCTGGTGTGGTCTCCTGTATATCAGTGAGACCCAGCGTAGATTGGGAGATTGTTTCGCCAAGCACCTACGCTCTGTCTGCCAGAAGAAGTGGGATCTCTGAGTGGCCACCCACCTTAATTCCACTCGCCATTCCCATTCCAATATGTCAATTCATAGCTTCCTCTACTGTTGCAATGAGGCCACACTCAGGTTGGAGGAACAACATCTTGTATTCCATCTGGGTAGCCTCCAGCCTGATGGCATGAACATCGATTTCTCAAACTTCCGGTAATGCCCCCGCCCCCCCCCCCTTCATCAGTCCTCATCCCCTTTTCTTTCTCTCACCTTATCTCCTTACCTGCTCATCACCTCCTCCTGGTGCTCCTCCCCCTTTTCTTTCTTCCATGGCTTTCTGTCCTCTCCTATTGGACTCCTCCTTCTCCAGCCCTATATCTCTTTCACCAATCAAATTCCCAGCTCTTTACTTCATCCCTCCCCCTCCCAGTTTCACCTTTCACCCTGTGTTCCTCTGTCCCCTCTCCCCAACTTTTAAATCATTTTTTTTCCCCTCCAGTCCTGCCGAAGGGTCTCGGTCCGAAACGTCAACTGTACTTTTTTTCCATGGATGCTGCCTGGCCTGCTGAGTTCCTCCAGCATTTTGTGTACGTTGCTCTGGATTTCCAGCATCTGCAGAATTTCTGGTTTGAGTTTCAAAAGCCTGATGGTTGAGGGGTGGTCCTGAACCTGCGGTGTGAGTTCTGATGCTCCTGTACCACCTTCCTGATGGCAGCAGCGAGGAAAGAGCATGTCCTGGGTGTTGGGGTGGGGTCCGGAATGATGGATGCTGCTTTCCTACGATGATGATTCATTATATGTGTTCAGCACTGGGCAGGGCTTTCCTCGTGATGAATTGAGCCATATCTGTCACTTTCTGTAGTATCTTCCATTCAAGGGCATTGGACATTATTACTGGATTGGATCAGAGGGTGCGAAATATGGGATAACTCCCCGTGCTCGGTCTGTAGCAACGGCATTGTATTGTTTGAGTGGCATTGCTGACATACGATGTGAAATTTATTGTTTTGCAAAAGCAGTGCAGCGCAGAGACATGAACTTATTGTAAATTACGAACATAAAGAAAACAGTGATAAATAAAAGGAATAATGAGGTGATGTTCACATCCATTCAGAAATCCAATAGCAGAGGAGGAGTTATTTCTGAATCATTCAGTGAGTGACTTCAGGCTTCTAAACCTCCCTGCGGATGGTAGTAAGAGGGAATTGCGTGTCCTAGATGATGGGGATCCATTTTGATGGACTCTTCCTCCAGGTTCAGGAACGGTTGCAACTCAGGAATCACCAAGCACTTGAATGAAAGTAGATAACTACACTCACTTGCTCATCCACTGAGACGTTCCCCCATCTAATGACTGAATTGAATTGAAATGACTTTATTTCTTACGTTCTCCACATACATGAGTAAAAATCTTTACGTTACTTCTAAATATGCAATGTGCAATCATAGTAATTTATAATAATTTATGATAAAAAGAACAGTCAATGTAATATAGAGTATACTCAAATCCACTTTAAGGACTCTTTAACTTGTTAGTTCATGTTCTTGTATTTTATTGCTATTTGTTAATATTTGCATTTGCACAGTTGCATTCTGCACTCCGGTTGATCTTTCATTGATCCTAATATAGTTACTATTCTATAGATTTGCTGAGTATGCCCACAGAAAAATGAAACTCAGGGTTGTATATGGTGACATATATGCACTTTGATAATAAAATTTACTTTGAACTTTGAGACACTGTCTTTTGAAGATGTCCTCGATGACAAGGAGGGTTGTGCCCATGATAGAGATGCCTGTATCTACATTGCTCTGCATACTCTTGAAAGCCTGTATATTGAAGCCTTTTATATAGGTATAAGAATGTCACCATTTTATCTACCGTTTGTACATGGGATCCAATGAGAATGAGCGCAGTGTCCTCCATGAGAGAGGGAGAAGGGCTAAGGTTACACATTTGCTTCACCACCCTGGTTAGAAGCTATTGCTGGTATTGTACAATTTGCTTTGGCGGTATGCTTTTTGTAGTTGGTTAAAAGTCTGTGCAAGATGGGAGATCTGAGGCAGTGCTATGGATATGGAGTACGGGAATGGTTTAATTAGGTGTCCTAAGTGACTGAGAATACCGATGGGGAATTACTGAGTGTAACCAAGTCTGAAGATGATGGTTCACATGCTGGGCATGACATTTGAAACTGGATTCGCTGAGCCTGCCCAGAACATTGAACTGTTTACAACATCCTCTCAGTGACCTTTCAATTTAATTGTGGCATCAGTTTCCACAGCCTTTGGGGAGATTATCAGGGAGACCTCCAGCCTCTGGACCTGTCAGATCGTCGTTCCTCTCCACCTTCACCACCGAAGGCTGCCAGCGTAGCACTGGAAAAGAGCAGAGCCTGTAGACTGTGAGATTCATGCAAGCAAGGGATTTCATGGCACCCAATAAGCTCATCTGAATCTGTCTTTCTTACTTTCCAGATTAGAATGATATCAACCGGCAACAGATGGTGTCTCTGACTGAGATGTGGCATTGATGCCTTGCAGAAGACATTATAAATGTTTTAAGATTTGCCATGGAAACCTCTTGCTGTGTATGTAATAGAAGTGCAGTGGATGTAATGTAAGTATGTGCAAAACAGTGCTCGGTACTTCTAGAGAATAGTTTTGTGCATTGCTAAAGGTAAATTACCTCCACTGGAGGTGAAGTGTAGAACGTGAGGGCCATTGCCAACTTCACAGCCAGTGCCCAGGCTCAGCGTGGTGTAGACTGCAGTTTCAGATCCAACATCACTTCAGAAATAGCCCATTATCTTCCCACTGAGATGCAGTCAGTGCACACATCATAACTCATCTCCTGATTGCCCTGCAAACTGCAAGGTGCTTCACCGAGCTAAATAAATGCAAATTATGCCAATGCATTATTCTGCAGACTCGGGTTCCAAATACATTTTCAATAGATACTGATCTGTTTAAATCCACAGACATGATAACAGACGCTATTAGCTAATGGTCAGAATTGGTTGTCATTAAAGCTTAGCATGGGGTTGATACTCTGAGAGGGAACTTAACATATTGTGAGAAACACACATGGTTAGACCTGAAGATTTTATTTATATCCTCTATTTGTCTCTCTTCCTCTTCTATGATTAAGAATGACTTTCAATGTGTGTCTCTAACATTAGAGAGAAAGCTATATCCCAAAAAACAAACCACAATGCACTCCAACGGGTGATTAGGTTGGCTCAGCACATCGCTGGGACTCAACTGCTGGACCTGGAGACCACCTAAAACTCTGGACGCTCGCAACATCGTTAAGACCCATCCCATCCCATCCCGGATGCTGTCTGTTCAATCTCCTGCCATCGGGTTGGAGACACAGACACATCTTAGCCAAGACAGTAAGACTGAAAAACAGGTTCTTCCCGAGGGCTGTTGTGCAGCTGAATAATATGGCACCCCTGCTTGCCAACGGCTTTTGAGTATAACGGACTATCAAAGTCACTTGTCGCATGTAAATATGGGATTTTTTTTTATTAAGCCATACCACATGCATTGTAAATATGTCTTACACGGACTGGAGTAGCACCACAATCTCATTCTCCTGAGCAATGACAATAAAGTTCTATTCCATATTCTATTCCAGACATCTAAAAATGTTTGGTTGTCAAGATTCAAGTTTAATTTATTATCAAAAAATATATAAAACACGCAACCTTGAGATTTTCTTGCTCACAGGAAGTCACAAAGCAAGAGACCCAAAAGAACCCAATTAAAGAACAAAAATGAAAGGCCAACACTCAACGCACAAGAAATACAAGTCATGCAAACAATTGCAGCAAACAACAGCGTTCCAAAGTAAAATTGCCTCATCAGATCGGAACCCCGGAGTAGGCCCGAAGACTCACTCATCAATCAGTTCATCATATTAGCGGGCACGGAACACAGCAGCCGGGGCAGTCTTCACAGCCTCAGCACTGTGGAGAGAGGAGTGACCATCGCAGAGAATGATCATTCTTTTACCTAACACCTTTGCTATCAAGAACGGTTGAATGAGAAAGTCCAGGATTTTTTTTCTATATTTTGAGGTTTGTTTTTTATTAGCCTTTTTCACAGTTTCACTTCACTATGTGTGAACGTTGACACTGGGGGGGGGGGAAGGGCTGCCTTTCCAGCTATCATGGAAACCGAATGAGGAAGTTAGTCTTAGTTGATTGCCATGATATTTATATGCGTGGTTAGTTAAGTTGCCAGCTTCGAAGTTTCCATTTCAGAGCTGGAGTTGTAACAAGCAGTAGAGAGGGCGTCAATAGTCGGAGAAATGCTTTGGAATTCAACTTTGCTGTCTTCTTGAGGGGCACCTTTAATGCTAAGGTGTGCAACTGTGTTACTGTTAAGCTTGGTTTATACTTCTGCGTCAACGTGTCACCATAAGGTCTGCGTCGGCGCAAAGCCGACGCGGAACCCTACGCGAGAGCTTGCGTTGCTGCGACGCGTGTCGCGGCAATGCAGAATGCAACAACTGTGATTGGTCCGCTTGGTAGCATCGCATGTCATCCTACGCTGCAATAGCTTTCCATTGGGTGACTGAAGGGCAGGGAAGGAACTCTGGCTGCAATGCTTTCCATAAAGCTTTACAGACCTCCGAAATTATGGAGGACACATCTTGCACGAAAGAAGACGCTCGGGTCTTGTTTACCCCGAGACTACCATGACCATGAAGCCTTGCACGGGCAGGTGAGTGCACATGCGTGACATGCACAAATTGCTGAGCGATGCAGACACACCAACGTACAAGTATAAATGCTCACAACGCACGTAGGCCATTTGCATAGGTTACGGCGTCCAGTTAACGCAGAAGTATAAACCAGGCTTTAGTGTGTGTTACTGACCGCTATGCCACTGGCACTTAGGCAGCTATGAAGGTCCTCCATCTTTGGAGGTGTTCAGGGCTTCCTTCATCATGTCAGTAGCTTCCTCTCAGTTTTCACTACTGTCAGCTGTGCAGGTCCCGGGTGGAGACTCAGGAATACCGTCACACTCCGATGTAGAAGGATTATTCATTGCTGTTTCCATAAAAGTTTTGTTTTACCTGTCAGGGTTGTTAGCCCCGAGCTGAACCCCTGAACCTCGAGGACTGGTGGACCAGCCCTAGTCTGGTCTCCACCCTTTGACCTGTTTGGCATGGGTGACCCTACCAAGAGCTAAAGCATAAAGCCCTGACTCCAGCCAACATAGCTCCCTGGGTCACTGAGGCACGCAAACCTCCAAACCAGGGCAAGGCTGTGGTCCTCTTGAAGATGTGTCATTGTGCCAACAGAAAAATGAATCTCAGGCTTGTATATGGTGATGACTATGGACCCACCTTCAATGATTATACAGCTCACGTTCTCAGTATTACTTACTGTATTTATTTATTTATTACTTTTGTAACACACACAATGCTGGAGGATCACAGCAGGCCAGGCAGCATGTATGGTAAAGAGTACAGTCGACATTTCAGGCCGAGGCCTGCAGGCATGCTGAGTTCCTCCAGCATTTTGTGTGTGTTTCTTGGATTTCCAGCATCTGAAGATTTTCTCTTGTTTGTGATTACTATTTTTGTATTCGTACGGTTTCTCTTCTTTTGCACACTGATTGTGTGCTGTTTTTAATTGATTCTAATATACTTTTTTGTTTTACTGTGAATGCCCACAAGAAAATAAATCTCAGGGTAGTATATGGCGACATATGTGTATTTTGATAATGCATTTACTTTGAACTTTTGAACTTTGAACAATATCAAGGAATGAAAGTTTCAACGTTGACGTCAGTGTCCTGAATAAGAGACAATAGACAAGGGACAGCTGATTAAGGTAGTGGATGCATCTTCTTCTGGAAGGGAGCAAACAAAAAGAACAGAGTCTTTATGGAGGTGGTTTTGCAATTAAGTCTGAACTATACTAGAACGTTGGTAACACCTCCCTGTGGGATTGAGGAATTCACTATGATCCTCCAGCTCAATCTAACTATGGTTAACAGCACACGTGCCCCTTGGAGGTAACATCATCACAATCATCAGCTGTGGAAAATATGAGCAGGTTCCTGTGTGTCAGCATCTCTGAGAATCTGTCCTGGGCCCAACATATTGATGCAATTACAAAGAAGGCACAACAGCAGCTATATTTCTTTAAGAATTTGAGGAGAATTGATATATCACCAAAGACTTGAGCAAATTTTCACGGATATACCGTGGGGAGCATTCTGACTGGTTGCAACACCATCTGGTATGGAAAGGCTGCTGCAGAGGATTGGAAAAAGCTGCAGAAAGTTGCACACTCAGCCAGCTCCATCGTGGCCACAAGCCTCCCCACCACTGAGGACATCGTCAAAAGGCAGTGCTTCAAGAAGGCAGCATCCAAGGTAGAATAGAGCTGAGGAGGAATTTATTGAGCCAAAGGGTGGGTAATCTGTGGAATTCATTGCCACTGACAACTGTAGAGGCTAAGTCATTGGGTCTATGTAAAGCAGAGGTTGATAGGTTCATAATTAGGACATCAAATATTACGGGAGAAGGCAGGAGAATGGGGTTAAGAGTGAAACTAAATTAGCCATGATCGAATTAGCAGCCTCAATGGCCTAATTCTGTTCTTATGTCTAATGGTCTTATTAAGGACTCTCAACATCAAGGACGTGTCTTCTCATCATTACTATAAGGGAGGAGGTACAGGAGTCTGAAGACACATTGTCAATATTTTAGGAATAGCTTCTCCCCCTTTGACATTAGATTTCTGAATGGTCCATGACCCATGAACACTATTCCTCTTTCGCTCTATATATGTATCTTATTTGTTTATTGTAACCTACAGGATTTTTGTAATGTTTTGCACTGTACTCCTGCCACAAAGCAATAAATTCCATGACATGCCAGTGATAACAAAACTGATTCTGAGTGTGCCATTAAAGAGATGTGTGACCTCAGTGGTGAGGGATGCAGCCACCTCGAGACCACGCTGTTCTCGCTGAGTAAAAGGTCACCTTGAATTTCACTTCCTCTCTGCAGCCACAGTAGACCGCTGTTTTACAGACGACTGCTGCTCACCAGCATCTCAGAGAAGCCCCACAATTCACTCAGAAATCATTTCTTCTGACCCAAGAGAGACTGTGGATGCTGGATATGCTGAGCAAGACAGACAAACTGCTGGAGGGGTTCAGACAGTTGGGCAGCATCTGTGGAGGGAAAAAGCCACCAACAGTTTTGGGCTGAGGCTCTTCTTTCTATCACTGGCACTTGCTGGGAGCTCTGCTTCCTACAAGAGCAAGCGCCTTTCAAAGCCATTAGATTTCTAAATTCACACATCTGCACATTGCAGCGGAGTCACAACACGAAGATTTTTACTCCCTCACGTTGTGGGATGAACATAAGATTTAAACAAACTCAAGTTCTTGGTCGCCTCACTATAGGAGGGATGTGGAAGCATTGGAAAGGGTACAGAGGAGATTTACCAGGATGCTGCCTGGTTTAGAGAGTATGCATTATGATCAGAGATTAAGGGAGCTAGGGCTTTACTCTTTGGAGAGAAGGAGGATGAGAGGAGGCGTGATAGAGGTGTACAAGATAATAGGAGGAATAGATAGAGTGGATTGCCAGCGCCTCTTCCCCAGGGCACCACTGCTCAATACAAGAGGACATGGCTTCAAGGTAAGGGGTGGGAAGTTCAAGGGGGATATTAGAGGAAAGTTTTTTACTCAGAGTGGTTGGTGCGTGGAATGCACTGCCTGAGTCAGTGGTGGAGGCAGATGCACTCGTGAAGTTTAAGAGACTACTAGACGGGTATATGGAGGAATTTAAGGTGGGGGGTTATATGGGAGGCAGGGTTTGAGGGTTGGCACAACATTGTGGGCCGAAGGGCCTGTGCTGTGCTGTACTATTCTATGTTCTGCTTGCTGCTCCACTCTCTGTGCCTCTGAGTCTGACAATTTGCCCCGCTGTGGGATGAACTGAGGCTGTGGGACTGCTCTGGGCTTCGTGTCTACAGACTCACTTTCATTCTGAATGCTGTTGCTTGCCTTTATTGCTTCCATGATTTCAGTTGTTTCTCTCTCAGCTCATTGGGTGCTTGTCTTTTTTTTTAAATTGGGCTCTTTTGGGTTCCTTGTTTTGCGGCTGCCTGTAAGCAGGCCAATCTCAAGTTGTATGATTTATACATACTTCGATAATAAATGCACTTTGAAGTTTGGACATTTATAGTCATGTGCACAAGTAAAGGCTGATTTATACTTGTGCGTCAAACTTGCGCCGTAGCCCACGCAAGTGGGCAACACCATTGTGAGCATTTATACGTGTGCGTTGGTGTGTCTGCGTCGCTCTGCAATTCACGCACGTCACGCTTGCCCATGCAAGGCTTCATGGTCATGGTAGTCTTTCTCGGGGTAAACAAGTTTAAAGCGAGCGTCTTTTTTTCGTAAAAGCAAAATGTGTCCTCCATAATTTCGGAGGTCGGTAAAGCTTTATGGAAAGCACTGCAGCCAGAGTTCCTTCCCTGCCCTTCAGTTGCCCAATGGGAAGCTATTGCAGCGTAGGAGGAAATGCGATGCTACCTATCGGACCAATCACAGTTGTTGCGGTCTGCGTTGCCGCGACGCGTAGTTACATTTTGGAAGAGGTGCGCGTCAGGCTATGGCGTAGGGATCCACGTTGGCTCTACGTAGGGTCCGCAGCTACACCATACCTACAGCGTCGATTTGACACAGAAGTATAAATCAGCCTTCAATGTAAGCACAGTGCAATGAAAAACTAACTTGTAGCAGCTTCACAGACACCTAACTTCAGATGAGCAGCATCCACAAGCAACACTTATATTAACTGAAGCTCTCTGCCAACGTGGCTTCCCATGGATCAGTTATTCAACAAAAAAGTCTTCTACTCCCTTAAAATTCAGGCTGTCGAAGATCAGCTTGACAGTGACGACTGTGCTTCTGGCAAGCTATCCCCCTCAGTGAGGATAAACCTTCAGGCACTTTCCATGGACAGCAATCCACACTCTTCCCTGGCTCCCGGCTCTGTGAAGTGCGTGAGAACCCGAAACACTATGGTGAACATCCTTGTTCCTCTGAAACTCGGGTTCCTGCCAGGAAATGAACATAAGGACCCTATGGTGTGTCCCCAGATAGAACAGAAACTTCCATCACTAAGAGCTGTACCAACGCACAGCCCAGCCAACAGCAGGCAGTGGCCTGCTCCAGATGATGAGCAGGACCTGGACCCAATGCCTGAGGGAGCCCATGGATGAAGAACAGTGGGAACAGAAAGAACAAGAGGAGAAAGAGGGGAAAAAAGGCCCGGCCTCACCCCCACAGCAGGCCTCAGGAGGAAAGCACTAACAGCACAGGAAGTGACAACTTCCCGATAGATGGCTTACAGGTGACTGAAGACACACTCTTAGCAATTTAAGAACAGCTTCTTCCCTTGTCATCCGGTTCTAACTTCTCCGTAAACATTATTTATTTATTTTTAATTTTGCCGTGTTTATTGAGTAATTTATAGTGATTTGATGTCTGCATTGCACTGGTGTCACAGAACAACAAATTTCACAACATATAAGTCAACGAAAACAAATCTGATTCAGTCCGTTCCAGGCACCCACAGATTTTTATGTAAAGAACTTGCCCTGCATATCTTCCTTAAACCTTCTTCCATCTTAAATGCATATCCTCTAGTATTTGAAATTTTTGCCATGGGAACAGGATTCTGACATCTCTGCCTCTCAGAATTTTATAAACTTCTCTCCCTCATTCTCTCCCGCTCCAGAGAAAACAATGTTTGCCCTACTAATGGCCAATCATCATCATCATCATCATTATGTGCTGTCATATGGCATCATTGTTGTGTCGTGTCATATGACATCATCGTGTTGTGTCGTATGGCATCATCATTATGTGCCGTGTCATATGACATCATCATTCTGTGTTGTGTCGTATGGTATCATCGTTATGTGCCATGTCATATGATGTGTGTGATCATGGTCTTTCCATGACCATGTTTGTTCTTGGCAAATATTTCTACAAAAGTGGTTTGCCATTGCCTTCTTCTGGGCAGTGTCTTTACCCCTCCTTTGGTAGAGACGTATCTCCACCTCCCCCCCCCGCTAAATTAGTGTTTCCACCCAAGACCAACTGATCATTCTACCTTTCAGCCCTTCCCTCACCAGCAGACGTCTGAATGATGACACAAAAACCCCTCGGGACCACTCTCACTGACCAGAACAGATCACTGAAACCGGAAATTGGTTTATTATTGTCATATGTGCCAAAGGACAGTGGAAAAACTTTGTTTTGCATGCCATCCAAGCAAATTGTTTAATCACATCAATACATTGGAGTAGTTCAAAGCAAAATCATAAACAGAGTGCAGAATAATGAGTTAGGACGGGAGCGTGTGGGAGTCTGGAAATTGTGTCAGGAAATACAGAGGGAGCTTGGCGATTTAGTAGGAAACGGTATTTTACTAATAAGCTGCAATATAACAAGCCATGAGGGGCCACAGAACAAGAGAGAATAGGTACTGAACACCTCAGGCAACAAGGTAACTGAAAGCTAGGAGTAAGTGGTTGAGGCCGGCTGGTTTGTATGAATGAACAAGGATTGTGGTTAGAGCTGGGTTTAAATAGGCTGCAGGTGACGACTTGGAAACGAGTGGCCGGTGACCCCTGTTAGCTGGGTGGAGACTGGAAGGGGCCTGCCTCTGCAGGCCTGACAGGAATCTCCTCCACAGATGCTGCCCAACCTGCTAAATTCCTCCAGCGTGTTGTGAGTCTTGCAATCTCCTCCTAGGGCCTGGAACAATCCAGGCCTGACAGGAATCTCCTCCTAGGGCCTGGGACAATCCAGGACTGACAGGAATCTCCGCCTAGGGCCTGGGACAATCCAGGACTGACAGGAATCTCCGCCTAGGGCCTGGGACAATCCAGGCCTGACAGGAATCTCCGCCTAGGGCCTGGGACAATCCAGGCCTGACAGGAATCTCCTACTAGGGCCTGGGACAATCCAGGCCTGACAGGAATCTCCTCCTAGGGCCTGGGACAATCCAGGCCTGACAGGAATCTCCTCCTAGGGCCTGGGACAATCCAGGCCTGACAGGAATCTCCGCCTAGGGCCTGGGACAATCCAGGTCTGACAGGAATCTCCTCCTAGGGCCTGGGACAATCCAGGCCTGACAGGAATCTCCGCCTAGGGCCTGGGACAATCCAGGTCTGACAGGAATCTCCGCCTAGGGCCTGGGACAATCCAGGCCTGACAGGAATCTCCTCCTAGGGCCTGGGACAATCCAGGCCTGACAGAAATCTCCTCCTAGGGCCTGGGACAATCCAGGCCTGACAGGAATCTCCGCCTAGGGCCTGGGACAATCCAGGTCTGACAGGAATCTCCTCCTAGGGCCTGGGACAATCCAGGCCTGACAGGAATCTCCGCCTAGGGCCTGGGACAATCCAGGTCTGACAGGAATCTCCGCCTAGGGCCTGGGACAATCCAGGCCTGACAGGAATCTCCTCCTAGGGCCTGGGACAATCCAGGCCTGACAGGAATCTCCTCCTAGGGCCTGGGACAATCCAGGCCTGACAGGAATCTCCTCCTAGGGCCTGGGACAATCCAGGCCTGACAGGAATCTCCTCCTAGGGCCTGGGACAATCCAGGCCTGACAGGAATCTCCTCCTAGGGCCTGGGACAATCCAGGCCTGACAGGAATCTCCTCCTACAGCCTGGGACAGTCCAGGTGGGTCTGATGGAACTTTTCAATGAGCGATGGATCCTAGATGAAACTAGAAGGCACCTACAACTTTTCCGCCAGGCCATACCCTTCCCAGTTGAACAGGTACTGAACCCACCCCCACCCATCCACAATGACGTGAATCCATCAACTGACCAACTGCGTGCACTGGACCACCTTCTAGCACTCCTGGTCCCGGAGGAGCAGGATCAGGAATGTTGAGTGGCCCATGGTCAACGGGCTTGAGCCAGGACACATGGAAGGTAGGTGTTATCCTGAGGGATGGTAGCAGCTGGAGGCATTAAGTGACTCGGTTGATGTGATGGGTAATCTTAAAGAGACCAATGAACCGGGATGAGAGCTATTGGGAGCTGGTGCACAGGATCAGCTCTTAGTCGGACAGCCAGACATGGTCCCCAGGTTACAAATGCCTGACTTATGGACACCTGTAGATACAAACAAATTCCCATAATGTTATTAAATTCAAGAGTTCAATGTATGTACCTAACTAATTCCCTCTCTCTCCTCTCTCCCCTCTCCCCCTCCACCCTGCCCTCTTTCTTTTCTTTCTCTCCCCCTCCCCTCTCCCCCCTCTCCCCCTTCTCTCCCCCTCCTTCTCTCCCCCTTTCTTTCCCCACTTTTACTACTTCAAAGTTCAAAGTAAAATTTATACTCTATACTTTATTGTCACCAAACAATTGGTACTAGAACGTACAATCATCACAGCAATATTTGATTCTGCGCTTCACAATCCCTGGATTACAAATATTAAATATTATAAATATTAAAAATAGTTAAAATTAATAAATATTAAAAATTTAAATTATAAATCATAAATAGAAAAATGGGAAGTAAGGGTACTGCAAAAAACCGAGAGGCAGGTCCGGATATTTGGAGGGTACAGCCCAGATCCGGGTCAGGATCCGTTCAGCAGTCTTATCACAGTTGGAAAGAAGCTGTTCCCAAATCTGGCTGTACGAGTCTTCAAGCTCCTGAACCTTCTCCCGGAGGGAAGAGGAATGAAAAGTGTGTTGGCTGGGTGGGTTGTGTCCTTGATTATCCTGGCAGCACTGCTCCGACAGCGTGCGGTGTAAAGTAAGTCCACGGATGGAAGATTGGTTTGTGTGATGTGCTGCGCCGTGTTCACGATCTTCTGCAGCTTCTTCCGGTCTTGGACAGGACAACTTCCATACCAGGTTGTGATGCACCCTAGAAGAATGCTTTCTACGGTGCATCTATAAAAATTAGTGAGGGTTTTAGGGGACAGGCCAAATTTCTTTAGTTTTCTTAGGAAGTAAAGGCGCTGGTGGGTCTTCTTGGCAGTGAACTCTGCTTGTTTGGACCAAGTCAGGTCATTCGTGATATTGACAAATAAAATAAATAAAATTTATTTATTAAAGTATGTGTGTATATGTGTGTGTGTGTATATATATATATATTACATTCATTTTCTTGTCTGCATTTGCAGCAAAATACAATAGCATGTTTGAAAAAGTCTGCATAAACAGTCCAAGACTGACAAACACCAAAGGCAAAGGAAGATAAACTGCAAAATAAAACTGAGAACATGAATTGTAAGGAGTCTATGAAAGTGAATCTGCAGGTCGTAGAATCGATTCAGAGTAGTGGTGATCACGTTATCCACACTGGTTAAGGAGCTTCATGGTTGTAGGATAATAATTGTTCCTGAACCTGGTGGTATGGGGCCTAAAATTTCTCTCCCTCCGGCCTAAGTGTGAAGAGGCACGACCTGGAAGGTGGGGTACTTGATGATAGATGCTGCTTTCTTGTATTCAATAGTAGGGAGGGCTTTGCTTAAGATGGACTGGGCTGTGTCCATCACTTTCTGCAGCCTTTTCCGTTCCTGGACATTGCCTCTTTCACACCAGGCTGAGATGTGACCAGTTAGAGTGGTCTCCAGTGTGCATCTGTAGAAGTTTTTTGGTGCCACACCGAATCTACACAAACTTCTAAGAAAGTAGAGGTGCTGCCTTGCCGTCTTTGTGATGACACCTGTGTGCTGGTCCCAGGACAGACCCAACGGTAGTTAAACTACTGACCCTCTCCACCTCAATGAGGACTGGGTCTTGGACCTCCAGTGTCTCCCTCCTGTGGTTAATAATCAGCTCTTTGTTCTTGCTGACGTTGAGTGAGAGGCTGTTGTTGTGGCAACAGTCAATTAGATTTCCAATCTCCCTCATGTATGGCAATTCATCATCACCTTTGATTCGTCAGCAGCAGTGATGTCGTCAGCAAACTTAAATGCTCGCTGGAGTAAATAGCCACAGACTCATTAGTATAAGGTGAGCAGAGCTTATTTCAAAACTACCTGATGTGATTTTGATGCCACTTAAGTTCAAAGTTCAAACTACAATTATCAAAGTGTGTATATTTTATAAAACCTTGAGATTTGTCTCCTTACAGGCAGCCACAAAACAAAGAATCCAGTAGAATCTATTGAAACAAAACAAGACCTTCGAACACCCAATGTGCAACCTCACCTGTGAGTCTGTTCGGGTCATATACTGTGTCCGGTGCTCCTGGTGTGGCCTCCCGTATGTCGGTGTGACCCAACGTAGATTGGCAGACCGCATTGCCAAACAACTTTTGTAAAAGCAGGATCTCCCAGTGGTCACCCATTTTAATTCCACTTCCCACTCCCATTTCGATATGTCCATCCATGGCCTCCTCCATTGAAATGATGAGGCTACACTTAGGTTGGAGGAACAACACCTTATGTTCCACTTGGGTGGCCTCCAACCTGATTGCATGAACATTGATTTCTCAAACTTCCAGTAATGCTCCCCACACCTCCTTCACCATTCCCCATCCATTTTTCCCCCTCTCACTGTGTCTCTTTGCCGACCCATTGCCTCCCTCTGGTGCTCCTCCCCCCTTTCTTTCTTCCATGGCTTTCTGTCCTCTCCTATCAGACCTCCCCTTCTCCAGCCCTGTATCTCTTTCACCATCAACTTCCCAGCTCTTTACTTCATCCCTCACCCTTCAGATTTCACCCATCACCTGGTGTTTCTCCCTCCCCTCCCGGCATCTTTTAAATCTGCTCCTCAGCTTTTTTTTCCTCCAGTCCTGATGAAAGATCTCAGCCCGAAACATTGACTGTACTTTTTTCCATAGATGTTGCCTGGCCTGCTGAGTTCCCTTCAGCATTTTGTGTAAATATTGCCGGCAAAATTTTTTAAATGGTTGACAAGAGCGCCCTCCTGTGGTTGACTTTGGCTTAACAACATCTCTCAAAACAGAGATTCTCAGCTACGTACTGGAAATCCAGACAGAGCAGCACACAAAATGCTGGAGGTCTCAGCATCGATGGTTTTCCCTCTCCATAGATGCTGCCTGACCTGCTGAGTTCCTCCAGAAAGCTTCGTCTGATGCCCCACAGAAAATAACTTGTCCAGAGGTTTGTAATAGCTTGCTTACTTATTATGCCAGACTATTTAGCCCCTTCGGTCCATGATAGATCGCAGTATGAGCAATCTCCTCAATCCCATTCCCTTTATCTTATTTCCTTCATTAGCCTTGCAACTCCTTTTTTCTCAGATACCCATCAACTCCCTTTTGATTCCTGTGCCACTTTACGACACTAGTGGAGGCAGGTTTGATTTATTGATTCAAGGGGGTTATTCTACTTTCCTTTAGTTCGTTCATTACATGCTGAGTCGTATGACGTTGGTGATCATGGTCTTCCCATGACCGTGATTGTTCTTGGCAAGTTTTTCTACAGAAGTGGTTTGCTATTGCCTTCTTCTGGGCAGTGTCTTTACAAGGTGGATGACCCCAGTCATTATCAATACTCTTCAGAGATTGTCTGCCTGGCATCAGTAGTCGCATAACCAGGACTTGTGATATCCACCACCTGCTCCCGTGGCTTCATATGACCCGGATCGGGGGGAGGGGCTAAGCAGGTGCTACACCTTACCCAGAGGTGACCTGCAGGTAGCCTAGGGAAGGAGCACCTTGCACCCCCTTTGGTAGAGACGTACCTCCACCCCGTCACCCATACTTCCTTTTATTTCAAGCAACACACATCAAAGTTGCTGGTGAACGCAGCAGGCCAGGCAGCATCTCTAGGAAGAGGTACAGTCGACATTTTGGGCCGAGACCCTTCGTCAGGACTAACCGAAGGAAGAGCTAGTAAGAAATTTGAAAGTGGGAGGGAGAGGGGGAGATCCAAAATGATAGGAGAAGACAGGAGGGGGAGGGATGGAGCCAAGAGCTGGACAGGTGATTGGCAAAAAGGATATGAGAGGATCATGGGACAGGAGGCCCAGGGAGAAGGAAAAGGGGGAGGGGGGAAGCCCAGAGGATGGGCAAGGGGTATAGTGAGAGGGACAGAAGGAGAAAAAGGAGAGTGAGAGAAAGAATGTGTGTATATAAATAACGGATGGGGTACGAGGGGGAGGTGGGGCATTAGCGGAAGTTAGAGAAGTCAATGTTCATGCCATCAGGTTGGAGGCTACCCAGACGGAATATAAGGTGTTGTTCCTCCAACCTGACTGTGGCTTCGTCTTTACAGTAGAGGATCCTCTCATTTCCCTTTTGCCAATCACCTGTCCAGCTCTTGGCTCCATCCCTCCCCCTCCTGCCTCCTCCTATCATTTTGGATCTCCCCCTCCCCCTCCCACTTTCAAATCTCTTACTAACTCTTCTTTCAGTTAGTCCTGACGAAGGGTCTCGGCCTGAAACGTCGACTGTACCTCTTCCTAGAGACGCTGCCTGGCCTGCTGAGTTTACCAGCAACTTTTATGTGTGTTGCTTGAATTTCCAGCATCTGCAGATTTCCTCGTGTTTGCGTTCCTTTTATTTCAACTTATTTGGTTGGGGGTGGAATCACGAGAATTCATTACAATCACTTTTTTGACATTAGCAGCAACTTTCAGATCCCTGCTTTTGTGTCAAATGAAATTGTTGCTAGTGACTTGGGCACTTTCTCAAGCTTTGGTGGACTTCTGCTCCACAGTCAAGGCAAGCCACTTGCAGTGACATGTTGTTATTACATTTACCAACTAGGACCGATTAGACCGCTGTTTTTGAATGTTTGCTCGCTATTTTGGAATGTTTTGCACCTTGTCCCCAGGGGAACACTGTCTCATTCAGCTGTAGCTATGTACAGCTCAAATGACAGTTAGACAATTTGATTTGAGATACTCTAAAAGACCTATATTTTTGCATGAGGGCTGCATATTTCTAATGGTCTGATGAGAATGTACTTACTGTTTAGTAATCCTAATTTGAGCTGAAAAGTTAATGATAAATGAGATATGAGTTTTAGAATGGCTGCTTTATGATATCTCAATATCTATGGTTATGTAAATATTCTCATTTTTATTTAGCACTCTGCAAAATGGGAGAATTCTTGAATGTGATAGAGTGTTGAATAACATAAGAACTGGTGGACCCAGAGGCCATGAAATCATAAGCTTTTCTCTGTACATGACAATAATAAATCAATTATTATTATTTTTTAGGTTCTTCTTTCTGTTGGTTACACTTTCCATCTCTCAGTGACTCAGAGGTTCAGCCTTTGAACCTCTCCAAAGTTTTCTTCAAACTCAGAGCTCCTTTGACCACGTAATAATTTAGTCAACCTGTTCCCTTGCTGTTTCTTAACTCCACTTGATACTCCCGTCTTCCTAATAAAATATGTCTTCCTGCAACAGTATAGCGTCCTCTCATCTCCCACATTGGAAAGCTTTGATAGCCGTGTGTTTCCCACACCAGGCATGTCCATTATCAAAGAAATCTTAAAATGTTCACAAACATGCAGAAAGCCTACACAATGGACATGGTTCAAATGTGAGGCATTTTTAAACTGTTAACTTTAATTTCTCATTAAGAAAAAGAGTTTCTGGATGCATATTGTATACCTTTCTCTGGCATTAAATGCACCTATTGGCCTATAAAATATTTCAAACAGAACAGATTTCTTTACTTTGTGAAAACTATGCAGGATAAAGAGGAACATCAAATATACTGTCAATTAAAATGGAACAGGCTCAGGGCCGAATCGAAGCAGCAGGGCCTAGGCCTGAGAGTGAGGAACAAGCTGACATTGGGCCAATTTAAGTGCAGGGCCAAATTGAAAAGGTTGGGGTGTCGGGACTGGCCAGTGTTCAGCTTGCTGCTCTGTGAGATTTACTCGTCTCTACTCTGAACAGAGGCTGTGGCCTGCAACTAATGGACTGGCTGCAGTGATGAACTGGTTTTGCACTGTGAAGTTTTTGTGGACTCAAGTTCTGAGTGTTATTTGTTTACTTTTTATTGTCTGTATGGGGTGTCAGGGAGGGGTAGCACCTCTGGTGGGGGAACATGTCGCGTCCTTTTCAGGGCGGTTAGTCCACCTTTGGTCCCCACCTGGCACTCAGCTCTCACCTGTGGCTCCCCGTAGCTGTTTGCATGCGACAGCGGCCACACCCCGGGCAACGGCTTCAACAAGCCGGCTAAACCAGGTGAGGGTAGCCGACGGGTCTCAAACCCTCGGTGAGATAGGGAGTTGTCTATCCCAGCATGTGAAGACAGACTCCGGCGGATTGAGCGGACGAGACCAATGGAAGGTCCAACGGTCAAGAAGACGGTCTCTGCAAGCGTCGTGGAACGTGTAGAGCAGGACAAGACACAGAAGACGTCCTGGTCATCCACTGCACCTAGTCCCATCTCCAGCCGCCTCAACTCTTGTCTTGCCACTGGATCCAGATGGGAATTGGGAAGAGAGAGCAAGGCTGACACTGTGCAACTCTTGTCAAAGATTGCAGAGAGACATTGATAGGATGCAGAAGTGGGCTGAGAAATGGCAGATGGAGTTCAACCCGAAGAAGTGTGAGGTGGTACACTTTGGAAGGACAAACTCCAAGGCAGAGTACAAAGTAAATGGCAGGATACTTGGTAGTGTGGAGGAGCAGAGGGATCTCGGGGTACATGTCCACAGATCCCTGAAAGTTGCCTCAGAGGTGGATAGGGTAGTTAAGAAAGCTTATGGGGTGTTAGCTTTCATAAGTCGAGGGATAGAGTTTAAGCGTCGCGACGTAATGATGCAGCTCTATAAAACTCTGGTTAGGCCACACTTGGAGTACTGTGTCCAGTTCTGGTCACCTCACTATAGGAAGGATGTGGAAGCATTGGAAAGGGTACAGAGGAGATTTACCAGGATGCTGCCTGGTTTAGAAAGTATGCATTATGATCAGAGATTAAGGGAGCTAGGGCTTTACTCTTTGGAGAGAAGGAGGATGAGAGGAGACATGATAGAGGTGTACAAGATAATAGGAATAGATAGAGTGGATAGCCAGCGCCTTTTCCCCAGGGCACCACTGCTCAATACAAGAGGACATGGCTTCAAGGTAAGGGGTGGGAAGTTCAAGGGGGATATTAGAGGAAGGTTTTTTACTCAGAGAGTGGTTGGTGTGTGGAATGCACTGCCTGAGTCAGTGGTGGAGGCAGATACACTAGTTAAGTTTAAGAGACTACTAGACAGGTATATGGAGGAATCTAAGGTGGGGGCTTATATGGGAGGCAGGATTTGAGGGTTGGCACAACATTGTGGGCCGAAGGGCCTGTACTGTGCTGTACTATTCTATGTTCTAACTCTCCCTCACTTAAATCCAAATCACGTGCTAGTCTCGACACCATCATAATGGTGTCGAGGTCCTCATCGACGTCAACGATGGACGAACAAGAACAATCGTCTGCACAACTTGTTTTTTCCCCGGACGTTGGGTGCCTGGCAGTCCTTTTTTAATGGGTTCTATTGGGTTTCTGTGCTTCGTGGCTGCCTGTAAGGAGACAAATCTCCAGGTTGTACACTTTGGTAATAAATGTACTTTGAAATTTAAAATTTTGCCTTCATCATCCAAGCTAGTTATGTTCATTTTGCTTTTATTAATGTGAGATCCAAGAAATGAGACACTTCTAAACCTGTAGGATTCGTATCTGACATATAACTGTTTCTACACAAGCTCCCCCTGCCTTAAATACCATCTGCTTGTTTGGTAATGTTATTCTGTAGGAGTTCCCCGTTTTAGAAAATCAGGATGCAACAGGCCAACAGAGGGAGTAGTAAACCGCTCACTGCTCGTACAGTATTCATATTTTTCCACACATTACAGTTCATTTACAGCAATTCACTACAGGTCAAATATTATCCATGCTGAGTGGTTCTGTGTTTACAATAGACCTGAAATCTGGCGGGACTGCTAACTATTTTCTAATTAAGGTCCTACAGCGAAGGCAATCAACGAAGGTTTTAGGGGGTTGGGATCACACAAATTCCTTGGCGATGATAAAAAGATGAAGAGGAAAATCGGAGCGCAAAGCAAGGGCATGGGGTGGATTTGGCTGGTAAGGTTAAGGAAAAACCCAAGGGTACTTAATATAAGAGTCGGGATGTTATGTTGCAGTTCTGTAAGTTGCTGGTGAGGCCACACTTTTCGTCACCCTGTTGTAGGAAAGAGTGCAGAAAAGGTTTAGTGGGTGTTGCCAGTACTAGAGGGTGTGAGTTATAGTGAGAGATTGGTCAGGCTGGGTCTTCATTCCTTCAAATAAAGGAGAATGACGGATGAATTTATAGCAATATAGAAAATTAGGAAGGCATAGGTGTGGGTGGTCAGTCTTTTCCTCAGGGTAGGTGAGACTCAGATTTCGGCCTTGGTCCGAAATATTGACTGCTTATTCCCCTCCGTCGATGCTGCCTGACCTGATGAGTTCCTCCGCCATTTTGTGCGTGCTTGCTGAAGATTATCAGCACAGTATTTATGTGTTTATGTAAAATAATATGGTATTCTGTTCTGATGAACTTTAATATTCAGGTGGTTCAGGGAGAAACCTCAAAACTGAGGCTTTGATGAAGAATAAAGAGTGAATTGTCTCTGTTTACTGGAGGGTTGCTGGGCAGAGAATTCAGATTGAATTGACCAATACCCCAGGAGTAAATGAGTAGGTTTTAGTTACACAATGAACTGTGATAATGTGGAAAGCACTAATTGAAAAGGTGACGAAAGCAGGTTCAATAACAACTTTTGAAAATGAAGTAAGCTGAAAAGCATTCCAGGAGGGAGCAGCGAGGGTGTGTGTCAATTTAGATCGATCTTTAAAAGGGCTGGCATGGTTAAAATAGCCCATTCTTGTGTTTTACCCATCCCTGATCATGAAAAACTATTGTGTAGCACCTCTCCTGTAATTCTATCTTTTTCTGAGGTGGCCGCTTGGAACTGAGGATGATTTGCTTGCACTCTGGTTTCGTGGGACCTTATGAAGCCAATATGGTAAACACAGACCCTTCCATTGGATGGGATGGGAGGTTCATCAAGAGAAGGGCAAAATGGCCTGATCCCATTGGCAGCCTTGGTGAAAAAGGGTATTGGTATTGGTTTTTTATGGTCACATGTACCAAGGTACAGTGAAAAGCTTGCCCTGCAAAGTTCAAAGTAAATTTATTTTCAAAGTGTATATATGTCCCATATACATACTCAATTTTCTTGCAGGCATACTCAATAAATACAGAATAATAACCATTCTAGAATCAATGAAAGACCGGACTAACTTGGGCGTTCAACCAGACAACAAACTGTGCAAATACAAAAAGAAAGAAATGATAATAATAAATAAATAAGCAATAAAAATCGAGACCATGAGATGAAGAGTCGTTGAAAGTGATTCCATAGGTTGTGGGAACAGTTCAATGATGGGGTAGATGAAGTTAAGGGAAGTTATCCCTTTTAGTTCAAGAGCCTGATGCTTGAGGGGTAACAACTGTTCCTGAACCTGGTGGTGTGAGTCCTGAGGCTCCTGTATCTCCTTCCTGATGGTTGAGGGGTAACAACTGTTCCTGAACCTGGTGATGTGGGACCTGAGGCTCCTGTACCTCCTTCCTTATAGTTGAGGGGTAACAACTGTTCCTGAACCTGGCGGTGCGAGTCCTGAGGCTCCTGTACCTTCTTCCTGATGGCAGCAGTGAGAAGAGAGTATGACCTGGGTGGTGGGGGTCCCTGATGGTTGATGCTGCTTTCCTGCGACATTTCATGTCGATGTGCTCAATTGTGGGCTGCACCTTTTCGCATACTGTTCATCCAGATCAAATCAATTACTCAGTGCATTGAGGTCGAATAAGGGAAAGCAATAACAATGCAGAATAACACGTAAACGCAGCTGACAAAATGCAGTGCAGCTACATGCTGAAGTGCGAGGTCACAACGAGGTAGATTGTGAGAACACAAAGTCCATCCTATCATACAAGAGGTCCATTCGAGAGTTTGAAACAGTGGGATAGAAGCCAACCTTGATTCTAGTGGAATGTGCTTTCAGGCCTTTGTATCTTCTGCTGGATGAGAGAGGGGGGGAAGAGAGAATGTCCGGAGTGAGTTGGTCTATGATAATACCAGCTGCGTTACTGAGGCAGTGAGAAATACAGACAGAATCCACCGAGAGAAGGCTGGTTGCTGCTGAGTTGTGTCCACAACTCTGCGGTTTCTTGCAGTCACATGCCGAGCGGTTGCCATAACAAGCCACGATGTTTTCCAGACAGAATGCTTTCTGCAGGACCATTTTATGAGGCAGGGTAGTGTTGATCAGACCTGTGTTCACAAGGTCTTGGGGGATCTTGTGAATAAGAGATCATGTTGAAATACACAAAACTCTGCTTCTTTGGCTGGCAGATTTATAACTAAGATCATGATCTCATTACTTCATATTCGATGATACATTTAAGACTGAGATTGACAGGGATTTCCTCACTCAGAAGCTGGTGAACCTGTAGAAATCTTTACCTCAGAAAGCTACAGAGGATATTGAAGGGGAGGATAGATTTCTCGAAATAGTGGGGAGACCATGGGAAAAAAAGTATTGAGACTGCGGACCAGTCTTGATCATAACAACAGCATTGGCGGAGTGACCTGCTCCTGGTGCTTTTCTGTGTTTCTCTGTTTCAAAAACCTTGGAAAATATAAACAGCTAAACATTTGGAGCCAGGAATCAGAAGGTTCCGGTGAGCCTCCTCGTAGAATTGTGAAATATTTATGTCACAGAACTAGTTCTTTTCAACTATTCCCCTAAACTGTGGAACTCAACACCTAAAACTATAAGGGATGCAGACTCAGTTGACACTTTTAAACGCCAGCTCGAACCCTATTTATTTAACCTTGATTTTAACTAACACTTTTTTGTTTATTATTTTCATGTTCACATTTACAGACTTATGGAGAAGTACAGCACAGAAACAGGCCCTTCTGCCCATCTAGTCCATGCCGAAACCATTTAAACTGCCCACTCCCATTGACCAGCCCTGGGAACATAACCCTCCATACCGAATCCACGTACCTATCCAAACTTCTCTTAAATGTTGACATCGAGCTCACATGCACCACTTGTGCTGGCAGCTCGTTCCACTGTCTCATCTCTGAGTGAAGAAGGGTCTTCATCCCTTTGAATTAGTCATAGTCATACTTTATTGATCCCGAGGGAAATTGATTTTCGTTACAGTTGCCCCAACCAAGAATAGAGTATAAATATAGCAATATAAAACCATAAACAGTTAAATAGTAATATGTAAATTATGAAATAAATCCAGGACCAGCCTATCGGCTCAGGGTGTCTGACCCTCCAAGGGAGGAGTTGTAAAGTTTGATGGCCACAGGCAGGAGTGACTTCCTATGATGCTCAGTGCTGCATCTCGATGGAATGAGTCTCTGGCTGAATGTACTCCTGTGCCCACCCAGTCCATTATGCAGTGGATGGGAGACATTGTCCAAGATGGCATGAAACTTGGACAGCATCCTCTTTTCAGACACCACCGTCAGAGAGTCCAGTTCCATCCCCACAACATCACTGGCCTTACAAATGAGTTTGTTGATTCTGTTGGTGTCTGCTACCCTCAGCCTGCTGCCCCAGCACACAATAGCAAACATGATAGCACTGGCCACCACAGACTCGTAGAACATCCTCAGCATCGTCCGACAGATGTTAAAGGACCTCAGTCTCCTCAGGAAATAGAGACGGCTCTGGCCCTTCTTGTAGACAGCCTCAGTGTTCTTTGACCAGTCCAGTTTATTGTCAATTCGTATCCCCAGGTATTTGTAATCCTCCACCATGTCCACACTGACCCCCTGGATGGAAACAGGGGTCACCGGTACCTTAGCTCTCCTCAGGACCACCACCAGCTCCTTCGTCTTTACATCGTTTGTGTTCTATAAGATATTGTTATAAATATTATTCCCTACTATTACTGTCCCCTACTATGGTCACCAAAGTCATGACAAATGTTCATTGATGACTGACAAAGATTGGCACAGAAAGTGGAGGGAAGTGTTCAGCTTGGGTGTTTCAAAGACACAACTTGTGTCACTATTGGGAAAATATGCAGGAATGTTCGGGATACTTCCAGAAACAGAATAAGGTAAGTTATGAAATGTGTTGTTTTATGTCGTGGTAAAATGCAAGCCAGAGGATTGGGAAACTTTTAAAGAGCAACAGAGGATAACTAAAAAGGCAATACGGGGGGAAAAGATGAGGTACGAAGGTAAGCTAGCCAAGAATATAAAGAAGGATAGTAAAAGCTTCTTTAGGTATGTGAAGAGGAATAAATTGGCTAAGACCAAAGTTGGGCCCCTAAAGACAGAAACGGGGGAATTTATTATGGGGAACAAGGAAATGGCAGACGAGTTGAACAGGTACTTTGGACCTGTCTTCACTAGGGAAGACACAAACAATCTCCCAGATGTAATAATGGCCGGAGGACCTAGGGTAAAAGAGGAACTGAAGGAGATTCACATTAGGCAGAAAATGGTGTTGGATAGACTGATGGGACTGAAGGCTGATAAATCCCCAGGACCTGATGGTCTGCACCCCAGGGTACTTAAGGAGGTGGCTCTCTAGAAATTGTGGACGTATTGGTAATAATTTTCCAATGTACTATAGACTCAGGATCAGTTCCTGAGGACTAGAGGGTAGCTAATGTTGTCCCACTTTTTAAGAAAGGAGGGAGAGAGAAAACAGGGAATTATAGACCAGTTAACATCAGTGGTAGGGAAAATGCTGGAGTCAATTATAAAGGATGAAATAGTGGCGTATTTGGATAGCAGTAACAGGATCAGTCTGAGTCAGCATGGATTTATAAAGGGGAAATCAGGCTTGACTAATCTTCTGGAATTTTTTGAGGATGTAACTATGAAAATGGACAAGGGAGAGCCAGCAGATGTAGTGTATCTGGACTTTCAGAAAGCCTTTGATAAGGTCCCACATAGGAGGTTAGTGGGCAAAATTAGAGCACATGATATTGGGGGTAGGGTACTGACATGGATAGAAAATTGGTTGGCAGACAGGAAACAAAGAGTAGGGATTAACGGGTCCTTTTCAGAATGGCAGGCAGTGACCAGTGGGGTACCACAAGGCTTGGTGCTGGGACCGTAGCTATTTACAATATACATTAATGACAGATGAAGGGATTAAAAGTACCATTAGCAAATTTGCAGATGACACAAAGCTGGCTGGCAGTGTGAAATGTGCGGAGGATTTCGTGATAATGCAGGATGACTTGGACAGGCTGGGTGAGTGGGCTGATGCATGGCAGATGCAGTTTAATGTGGATAAATGCAAGGTTATCCACTTTGGTGGCAAGAACAAGAAGGCAGATTACTATCTGAATGGTGTCAAGTTAGGAAAAGGGGAAGTACAATGAGATCTAGGTGTCCTTGTTCATCAGTCACTGAAAGTAAGCATGCAGGTACAGCAGGCAGTGAAGAAAGCTAATGGCATGTTGGCCTTCATAACAAGGGGAGTTGAGTATAGGAGCAAAGAGGTCCTTCTGCAGCTGTACAGGGCCCTGGTGAGACCACACCTGGAGTATTGTGTGTAGTTTTGGTCTCCAAATTTGAGGAAGGACATTCTTGCTATTGAGGGAGTGCAGCATAGGTTCATGAGGTTAATTCCCGGGATGGTGGGACCGTCATATGTTGAAAGATTGGAGCGACTGGGTTTGTATACACTGGAATTTAGAAGGATGAGAGGGGATCTGATTGAAACATAAAAGATTCTTAAGGGATTGGACACGCTAGAGGCAGGAAACATGTTCCCGATATTGGGGGAGTCCAGAACCAGAGGCCGCAATTTGAGAATAAAGGGTAGGTCATTTAGAACGGAATTGAGGAAAAACTTTTTCACCCAGAGAGTTGTGGATCTGTGGAATGCTCTGCCTCAGAAGGCAGTGGAGGCCAATTCTCTGGATGCTTTCAAGAAAGAGTTAGATAGAGCTCTTAAATGTAGTGGAGTGAAGGGATATGGGGAGAAGGCAGGAACGCGGTATTGATTGTGGATGATCAGCCATGATCACAGTGAATGGCGGTGCTGGCTCGAAGGGCCGAATGGCCTACTCCTGCACCTAATGTCTGTTGTCTATAAGACATAAAAAAACTATTATAAGTTACAAAAAACAATGAACAATGCAAAAGAGGTATAACGAGGAAGTGTTTGTGGGGTTATGAGCTGTTCAGTGATCTGTTGGCCAAGGGGAAGAAGCTCTCTTTCTAATACATTGTGTGTAGATCTTCAGGTTCTTGCACCTTCTCCCCGGTGGAAGTAATGAGAAAGGGGCAGGGCTCTGATGGCGAGGATCCTTAACGATGGGTACCGATCTCTTAAAGCACCGCCTCACCCACGTATCTTCGATGGTGGGGAGGGTTCACTTCATGAGGAACTGGCTGAGTCTACAAACCTCTACAGAAAGCCAGGTATAAAACTGCACACAGTACCCCAGTCGCGGAGTAATGTTTTATATGGTTGTACTGTAACTTCCTCGTGCTAACAGGCTAAAAATGGCAAACTCGCAAAGTTCTACAGACGTACCATGGAGAGCAATCTAACTGGCTGCATTACCGTCTGGCGTGGGGGCGGGGGTGCTGCTGCTCAGGGTCGAAGTAACTTGTGGAGAGTTGCAAACTTAGTCAGCTCCGTCATGGGCACTAGTCTCTGTAGAATCCAGGACATCTTCAAGGAGCAAGGCCTTAAAAAAGTGACATCTATCAATAAGGACCCCCATCACGCAAGTCATACCTTGTTCTCATGGCCATCATCAGGAAGGCGGTACAGAAGTGTGAAGGGACACACTCAACGATTCAGCAACAGCTTCTTCCCCTCGGCCATCCGATTTGTGAATGGAGATTGAACCCATGAACACTACCTCACTTTTTTATTTCTATTTTTGCACTAATTTAGTTTAACTATTTTATTTATTTAAACACACACACACACACATACATACATACACACACACATATACATACATACATACACACACACATCATATATATACACAAACACACATGCATACACATATTTACTGTAATTCAGTTCTTTCCCTATCATCAGGTATTCCATTGTGCTGCTGCCGCAAAGACAACAGATTTCTCCACATATGCCGGTGATGTTAAACCCGAATCTGATTCCGACAACACATATGTCACCTTCACGACCTGACACTGCTGCCTTGAGGAACCCTTGAACTTGCACATCGAGGTCGCTCTGCTCCTCTGTACTTTCTGTGAATAGTAGTAGTGGTGGGCAGCCGTCGATCCGAGGGGATCATGGGTTCGCGCCTCTGGTGGACTGCGGGGAGATTTGAAGAACCGGCTGTTGCCCGTGCAGCGGGTTCCCCCTCTCCACGTCACTGATGTAGTCCAAAGGGAAGGGCGAGCACCAATTCAGCTTGGCACCAATGTCGTCAGAGGTTGCGAGAGTGAAGTTGTAAATAACATCAAACTTCCTTGGGAACCCCGGCTCCAGCTTTCTTCCTCAGGGTTTACTCCCGAAGCCTTTCCCACGGGTGGGTACGGCCGCAAGGCCGCGGAGGTTTAAAATCAGAGTTTTCCTTCTCCTCCTCCAGGGCTGTTTCTGTGAATAGCCCTGCCTTATTACTCTTCCGAGAGTGCATCCCTTCATTCTTGTTGGGATCAAATTCCTTCTGCTATTACTCTGCTCATTTTACCAACTCATCGACATCACCCTGTAGCCCAAAACTACCCTCCTCACATTTAACACCCCTACCAATTTTCATGGCAACTGCAAATTTACTGCTCATACCTCCTGCATTTTCATTCAGATTATTGGGACAGCACAACACTTTGCAATACCAGCAACCTGGGTTCAATTTCCCACTGCTGCCTCCGGATTCCTCCCACAGTCCAAAGACGTACAGGTCAGTAGGTTCATTGGTCATTGTAAATTGTCCTGAGATTAGGCTGGGGTTAAGTCGGGGGCTGCTGGGTGGTGTGGCTCGAAAGGCCGTAAAGGCCCATTCTGCGCTATATCTCAATCAAAGAACAGTGCCTAATGGCGACTCTTTTGCTTGCATCTTTGGAAACTGCTCTATTTCCGTCTTTAATACCTCTATTTTCCCTTTCAGGGTTCTTCTGAAGACCCTGACCTGGAATTACATGCTGACTTCAGTTCTTTGTGGGAACGAGACCTGTTCTCGGGGTGTCACGACCGGTTGTTATCCAACATTCCAAGGGCGCGGCCTATGAGTTCGGCTCACCTTTGGAGGCCTAGGACCTCAGAGCTCTGGAGACGGGTAGATCGGTGGTTGGTGTCCCAGACCGGTGTGTAGTGGGAGCTGGAGAATCTTTAGCTGTGTTTCCAGAGACCTGAGATCTTTGCGCACAGAGCTCAGAAAAAGTAACGCAACGGACTTATTAGGGAGAGAGAGAGAACCTGTGGTATGCCAAATACCGGGTGAATGCGTAGTCTTTGGAGCACTGCGTCTGTGTCTTCGCAGTGGATTTTACTGCACGCTTGAGTGCTCGCTGGCGGGTGCTGATGCTTTTTTTTTGCTGGTGGGGGGAAAGGGGGGGTGGTCGTTGCTTGCTGCCACTTACACGCAGGAGGGAGGGGAGGGGAGGGGAGCTGGGGGGGTACTTTGGGGTTCTAACATTTGTCATTCATTCTTTGGGGCACTCCTCTGTTTTCGGGGACGTTTGTGAAGAAGAAGAATTTCAGGATGTATATTGTATACATATATCTCTGACATTAAATGTACTGTAACTTTGAAATAACAAGGCGCATGCTTTAGCAGGTTCCCACGTCCCTTGGAGTGTATTTTTAATTTATATCAAAGTAAACTTTATTCATTATAAAAACATTATTTACAAAAACCAATCTGTGCAATGCTTTTACACCCTCACAATCACTGCTGTAAGTAGTGTTTCAGTTCATTCCCTAAAACCAGTGGGACTGTTGTTATTCATGAGGCCCTCAGGGGTAATACACGACGACAGTAATTGAGGGGTCTCCTCACCCAACCTGGCCCCTCCCTAGTGGAAGAGCCCCACACTGTGGTCCTTCCCCACCGAGCCCTTGCAGTGGCCGCACCAAGCTTCAGTGCACCCCTCAGCACGTCCTCCTGCAGCCTGGAACGTGCCAGTCAGCAGCATTCCTCCGCGGATATCTCGATGTGCTGGCGGACCAACGGCATGGGGGAGAACTAAAGGGCGGCTTTCACCAAACTGATGATCTGCCAGGAGCACTCCATTTCCACCCACGTGCCTGTCCCTGGGAACGGCCCGTAGGTCTGTCAGCAGCTACTTGGGATCGACTGTGACGCAGGCCCTCGCGTCTTCCGCCACACCCGGTTCACAAAGCAGCAGTCTGCCAAGAGGCGAGCAGTTGTCTCATCCCCATTACGGAGACGGTCTGGCACACAAGCAGGGTCTGACTGGGAGAACTCCTCTGACTGTCAGCTGGGCAACGTCTTGGCGCCAGTTGGTGAGGTCTGCTCAGGGGACCACCCCACTGTGTCCAGCGTCTGCAGGACACTCCGTGCCGATCACCGCCTGGTGGTCAAAGGTGTTGGTCTGGAAGAAGTTTTCCATGAAGGGGCAGGTAGTGTGGCAACATCCAGCTGATGGGGCCAGACACATCCTCTTTCTCAAACAGAACCCTGTTACATCGTGGTACTTGGTGTCCACGTACTTGCAGCTTGATGAAGGCGGCCATCAGGGTGAGGGCAACGTTTGTTTTCGCTCACGTTGTCCAGGGGCATGTGACCTGTCTGATCTGCTCCATCTTAGATCCAGGTGATCTCCAAACTGGAGGAGCAGGGGTACGGGCCACGTACTGCAGCCCTGAGAGCACCTCCTACCTGATGACCAAGTTCTTCCCAGTTGGTGACTAATATCCTTTGGTAGTCTCTTGCAATCATTTGTTTCCAATGGTAAGGACAACTGGAGACCGGGCCTCAAACAAGAGAAAGCCTGCAGATGCTGGAAATCTGAGCAACACACACAAAATGCTGTTGGAACTCAGCAGACCAGGCAGCATCAATGGAAAAAGTAGTCGACATTCCCTCCCACAACGTTGTCTGTACTCTTTTCCGTAGATGCTGCCTGGCCTGCTGAGCTCCACCAGCATTTTGTGTGGGTTGCTTGGAGACCAGGCCTGCTGCATAGACTTTCACACGTGCACACAAAATCAGTTCAGCTTTTGCTCATGCAATGGAATCAACTTTAAAAACAGATAAAACTAACAATATTTTTGACACAGCATGCTTTTTATTTTATTGTACAGATACTAGTATTTGAACATTTTATGTCATGAATATTTTTCCAACAATACTGCATCTGAATGATTTTGCTTAATCCTGATGATATACAAATCGCGATTCATTGAATTGAACCAAAAAGTCATTGGGCGATAGAGACTAAATAATTACAAAGCACAAAGATATGAATGAACTCAGAGTTAGTCTTTGGTTAGGGGAGAGGTCAGTCCGGGTGACAGAGCAAATGAGATAACAGCGTGATTTCTATCTGCATACATACTGCACACAACTTATTTTAGTATTCATCTGGCCCTTTCCCGATGCTGCTAATCAACTTCCTGACTGGTTGGCTTGACAGAAGCATCTCCACTTACTTCTGTAGGTGAATAAAAACAGCAGCAAAAAACTTCAAATATTGCAGTTTTACGTCACGAATATAATAAAAGACACGAAGCCGACAGTCAATACTGCTGATCCCATTGATTTGGAATGATTCCGTTTCTGCCATTTTTCTTTGGTTTCCCTGGGCATCTCATCAAACTCTCCTGAGAATGGAGGAACAAAGGAAACAGGAACTCTTCCGGGCTGTTCCACCGTTCTGTAAGATCAGGGCTGATTATCTACCTCGGTGCGATTTTCCAACACTATCGGCACACCTCAACCTGAGCTATCAATATTCACCACCACCCTAAACTATCCCTTTATCCCTGGATTCCCTTAATATCCATTACTATACTTTCAAGAACCTAACAAATGAACCTCCACAGCCCTTTGGGGTAGAGAATTCCAAATGTTCAGCATCTGAAAGAAATTCTCTGTATCTCAGTCCTCAGTAGCCAACTCCTCCTTCTGAAGTGGTACATCTAACCTGTCAAGTCTTCGAATCATTGAGAAAGATACAACACTTTAAGAACTTCATGTGCTTTAATGAGATCTCCTCTCATTTTTCTAAACGCTAGAGAATACTGTCCCTGTTTACTTAATCTCCTCTCATTACTCAAACCTACCATCCCTGGAAACAATCTTGTCAAGCGTTGCTGCCATACCACGCCAGCTGTGTCTGTGCTTTTCATTTCAATGGGTGAGACCTGGCACTATGTGGCAGAATGGGCCAGTTGAGCAACAGATCCGAACCGCAATGAGATTCTTACTTTAATAACACCTTGCCAATGGGGCTACAGTATATGTTGGCGTGCCTTCAACAAGTCATAGAGAGAGACACCATGGAAACAGGTCTTTTGGCCCAATTAATCTGCCCAACCTTCAATATTTGTTTACACTAATTCTATATTACTTGCATTTTTATCCGTCTACATTCTCCAATTGTATGAGTCACCTCCACCCGACATTTACACTGCTCATTTGATCTGCCAATCCGTGTCCTGGGATGTGGCCTACCCACCTACAGAACATACAAACTCTACACCAGCAGTATTCAAGGTCGGGATTGAACCCACAGCCTCTGGCGTCAAGCGGAAGCAGCTCTTCTTGCTGCGCCACTGTTCCACCCAAGAACATTCTGCAGTAGATGCTTGGAATAATTCTGCCACATGGAAAGAGCAGAACCAGCGGAGGGAAAATTAGACATCCCATCCCCAGATATATCCAGTTACTAGCCAATAACGTGCTGCCAGCCAGAAGACTGGGGAGGTCAGAGATGATGAGTGCAAAATCAGAAATCTACATGGATTCAGCTTCTCTTTCATTGTGTTTTAAGACAGAATTCCCCAAATGGTGTTGGCATTATGGAAACGGTTTACAGAACCTGCTGCCATACCCATTCAACTTACCGAACACAACCTACACCAAGCAGCGAGAAAAAAAGCCGGAAAGAAAATGGACGTGATAACGTTTGCACAGAGGGCACTTACAAAAATGTGCTACTTTTTAATTAATGGCAAGTGGTGACATGTAGCCTTCACAGAAGGGGAACTTAGGAGATATCAAAAGGCCTATTTTGTTAATGCAGGAAAAAGAGACGTTTAAAACCAACTTTCAGATTGGCCAAAATGGTTGGAAAGACAAGTTAATCAAAAAGCAAGGTCTGCACTTAACAATGACGTCACATCTTCTCAGGAATTAAGAATGTCGACGTGAAGCTGGGCGTGCGGGTTGGGGATGGGAAGAGCACTCTTTTAAACTTAAGTAACTGCTGAACAGTTTAAAATGTTTACAAGGTAACTCATCTCCAGCATTAAACTCGTACAAAATAGTAACAGACTAAAATAAATCAGTAAATGCACTTGATAACCGAGTTGGTCATGTGTCTATTAATGTGCCTTCTCTGGAGATCCATAGGCAGGATTGTAGGGCGGCTGTGCAGACGGATTGTAGGGCGGCTGTGCAGACGGATTGTAGGGCGGCTGTGCAGACGGATTGTAGGGCGGCTGTGCAGATGGATTGTAGGGCGGCTGTGCGACAGGGTAAGGTGCACTGGCACCAGCTGAAATTAAAGCAGAAGACAATATTAGAGGAAAAAAATGTGATTAGGTGTAAAGATGCATCCAGCAAAATACTTATAAGGTTATTTTTAACATTCGGTCACTCTGTACAACGAGTCTGTGTTGGTGTTTAAATTTACCCAGTCTCTTGACCCATCTTGTTAACATGATCCCTCTTCCATCAACTGGCCATCCAGGTCAGTCTTAAGGTCAAGTTGGTCACTGCTTCAATCACATGCTCTGGAAATGCACTCCAAACACTCACAACACAGTGTGTGTTAGATGCATCCCTCTACTCTCTTAATGAATATATTCCTTCACTTTTGAAGGCAGCATCATTATTTCCACAGCAGATTGGTAGGTTGTTGCCATTTTCAACGGCCAAGGTAAGTTCATCCCTGCCTGCCTCCGTTTGTACATCCTCTTCCTTACCATCGATGTCTTTTCACCAAATATCAGGTATCTAACAGGGTAATCATGTTGTGGACTTGCTTGTGAATCCTGGAAGGTATCGGCAGTTCCGCACTGAATCACTGTCATTTTATACATTAAGGACAATTTGGTTTTTAGTTGCTTTCAAATATTTTGCTACAATTGCAGCTCAAGGGGAAGGAGGCACAGAGGATCAGTGAGCAGAACCAATTAGACAGCAGGTTTGGTGTGGAAGAAAGCGATGATCCAGGCATCAAGGCTTACGGGGAGAAGGCAGGAGAATGGGGCTGCGAGGCAAAATAAATCAGCTACGATCGAATGGCAGAGCAGGATCGATGGACCAAAAGGCCTGATTTTGCTCCTACGTTTTGTGGTCTTATAGGCTTCAGGTCAAAGGCCTGGCTAACAATGCACATGTGTAAAATCAAGTTCCACCGTGACCATCAAGGCAATCTGGAAATTGGACGCACCTTTAAAAAAAAATCAGATGAACAACAATGCCAGAAGAATAAAAGTGAAGCTGTCAAAATGGCCTGAACCAACTTCCCTCAGGGAAATGAACTCAAAGATGTTCCTCAGTCCCTTTCCCAATTCAGAGTGATTAACTCAACTGACCACTGGGGCTTGTGTTGGGACAGATTTTTTTCACATTATATGTCAACAATTTGGATGATGGAATTGATGGCTTTGTTGCAAAGTTTACACACGATATGAAGATAGGTGGAGCGGCAGGTAGTTTTGAGAAAGCAGGGAGGCGACAGAAGGATTTAGGCAGATTAAGAAAGTGGACAAAGTGGCAGATGGAATACAGTGTTAGGAAGTGTATGGTCATGCACCCTGATAGAAGAAATGAAATGGCTGACTATTTTCTAAATGGAGAGAAAATATAAAAATCAGAGGTGCGAAGGGATTTGGGAGTCCTTGCGCAGGATTCCCTAAAGGTTAATTTGCAGGTTGAGACTGTGATGAGGAAAGCAAATGCAATGTTAGCATTCATTGCAAGAGGACTAGAATATAAAAGCAAGGATGTAATATGTTGAGACTTTATTAAGTACGGGTGAGGCGTCACAGAGCATTGTGTGCAGTTTTGGCCCCTTAGAAAGGGTGTACTGAAACTGGAGGGGGTTCAAATGAGGTTCACGAAAATTATTCCAGGATGCATGGGCTTGTCATATGAAGAGCCTTTGATGGCTCTGGGCCTGTATTCACTGGAATTTAGAAGAATGAGAGATGACCTATTTAAAACCTATTGAATGGTGAAAGGCCTGGATAGAGTGGATGTGGAGAGGATGTATCCTATGGTGGGGGAGTCTAAGACCGGAGGACACAGCCTCAGAATAGAGGGGTGTCGTTTAAGAAAGGAGATGAGGAGGAATTGCTTTAGCCACAGAGTGGAATTCGTTGCCATAGGCAGCTATGGAGGCAAAGTCTTTAGGTATATTTAAGGTACAGCATGATAGATTCTTGACTGGTCAGGGCATGAAGGGATACGAGGGGTAGGGGGAAGGCAGGAGATTGGGGCTGAGAGGAAAAATGGATGAGATGGAGGAGAAGGTTCGATGGGACAAATGACCTAATTCTGCCCCTATATCATATGGTCTTAAATGCTCTGGCATTTAATTATTATGAAATATACACACAGGCTGGAGTAATTGACAAAGGTAATCCACCAGCATCTCCTCAGGTCATCGAGGAATGTGCAATGAATTTATGACTGCAACCAGAACCCATGTGCCTTGTCCCTGCACTTGAGTGTGGTTGGGCTTTACGCTGAGTGGGGCAACTCATAAACCAAGAGCAACAGAGGAGGAGGGCAAGTAGTACGAACCCCAAGGCTGAGCAGCTGGCCAGGCCACTCACCAACAGGCCAGGGGCAAAACCCTTTGTTTTGGCCAAGGAGGTGTGGCTAGCACCGTCCCTGATCGCCCCTTTGTGATCCAGCCTTGTGCATGGGTGGGGCATCTTCACTGATCACGGAAACCTTTATGCCTAGCCTGACTGGGACAACAGTAAACCTACGACCTCGGGAGGGTACTTATCTGCCCTTCTTACCCTTTCCGTTCAGGTCTTGTCCAGGTTTGGACGTGCATGTAGTCTTTACACTGCCCGCCAAGAGTACTGATCTTCAGCAGAAAGCACCCCTCCAAGGCCAAACGATAATGACAATCAAAACCGAAGGAGAGTGCTCTGCTTTCATTACAGAAGATCTAAGGATAAAAGAACCATCAAGTACTGTTCGTTTCTGCTTGTCACACTGAGAGACGTGCGGCTCTACAGTCAAACTTGCTTTGTTCTTGCTTGTTGAGCACATTGCAATCTAAATATGATTACCAATCCAAGGCCCCTCCCCAGAGACACCTTATACTCCGTCTTGGTAGCCTCCAACCTGATGGCACGAATATCAATTTCTCATCCTGGTAATGTTGTTCCCCCTCCTCCTCCCCCTATTCCCTACTCTGGCCTTTTATCTCTTCTCACCAGTCTATCACCTCCCCCTTGGGTCCCCTCCTCCTTCCTTTTCTCCTATGGTCCATTCTCCTCTCCTATTAGATTTCTTCTTCTCCAGCCCTCTACCTCTCCTATCCTCCTGGCTTCACCCATCACCTTCCAGCTAGCCGCCTTCCCATTCTGACATCTACTCCCCTCCTCCTCAGTCCTGAAGAAGGGTCTTGGCCAGAGACCTCGACCATCTGTTCATTTCCGTCGATGCAGTGCTGTGTTGAATTATATCACTGGCCTACCACACCTTCCCTGCCTTCAGCGGGCCAGTTATTCAAGATTTTCTTCTGAAATGCCCAGAAGCTCTAATCCAACACATATTAGATAGATTAGATTATGAGGACACTCAGTCCTCGTTTATTATCATTTAGAAATGCATGCATTAAAAAATGATATGATGTTCCTCCAGAATGATATCACAAGAAACACAGGACAAACTAAGACTGAAAAACTGACAAAACCACATAATTATAACATATAGTTACAACAGTGCAAAACAATACCGTAATTTGATAAAGAGCAGACCATGGGCATGGTAAAAAAAAGTCTCAAAGTCCCGATAGCCTCATCATCTCATGCAGACGGTAGAAGGGAAACACTCTCATATATCAGATGCCTTCATTTCCTCACTAGAGAACATTACTTTAGCCAGTGCTGACCGGCTCTTTGATGAGCAGGTTTCAGTGTACTGTGCGTAGTACTGCCCCATGCCACACTGCGGATGGCACGGTAGCGTAGTGGTTAGTACAACGCTTTAGAGCACAGGCGATCGGGGTTCAATTCCGGCTGAGTCTGTAAGGAGTTTGTACGTTCTCCCTGTGACTGTGTGGGTTTCCTCCGGGTGCTCCGGTTTCCTCCCACAGTCCAAAGACGTAACAGTTGATTGGTTAACTGGTTATTGTGAATTGTCCTGTGATTAGACTGGGGTTAAGTCAGAGGGTCGCTGTGCAGTACACTCCACGCTGTATATTAATAAACAAACAAACAGATAAAGCTTACTTACTTGCCACGGTATCTTGATATGAAGGAGGCTGCCCGGAATATGGAGTTGGATATGGTGGTGGATAGGGACTACTTGCATGATAGGGCACTCCGACAGCGGGTCCTGGCTGCACTGGCATAGGCGTGTAACCTTGGTACGGGACAAACCCTTGAGCTGGCACTGGTTGGTGCGATGGATATGCAGACTGGACCACCGTGGTCGTGGTTGAACTTGTGACAACAGCTGAAGAGAAAAATTAACAGTTAGTGACAAGAATAGATATTTCATTCGTCCTATTTGTTAAACGAACACATCAATCATGCATGTTGAAAGTAGTTAAATTTAAATGTTAAACTCCTTTCAGACACAGTGGCACAGGGTGTTGTTAAAGCTGAGAAGTTCAAAGTTCAAAGTGAATTCTCAAGGGCAACAAGGGATGGACAGTAAATACTGGCTTAGCTGGCGAGACCCACATCCCGTAATTTAATTTTAAAAAACATACACGTCTCCATATACAATCCTAAGATTCATTTTCTTGTGGGCATACACAATATATCCATAATAGAATAATAATCTTAATAGAATCAATGAAAGAGAGCAACAACTTGGGCATTCAACCAGTGTACAAAAGGCAACAAACTGTGTAAATGAAAGAGGAAAAAAAAAAGCAATAAATATCGAGACTCATCCTTGAAAATGAGTCCACTGGTTGCAGGAACTGTTCAGTGATGGGGTGAGTGTATTCTCTGGTCCGAGTTCAGTCACAGACAAACATTAATAACAGGAAATTATAACTTGATTTGAAAATAAATAAGAGAAGAGAAAGCCATCTGGCTCCTTACACATGCTGCACTACTGAATGAGATCTTTAATCTCCGTGCTATATTCTTGCAATAACCATAAATATTTCTCAGTTCTGTTAACAACCATTCAAGCTGTCTGGAGCAGGGGTTCCCAATCGGGGCGCCTGGGCCCCTCAGTTAATGGTAGAGCCCATAGCACAAAAAACATTGGGACCCCTACGAGCGACGACTACCAAAATCCAGGCTAATTATGTGACTTCAGCTTATGACAAAGTAAGCTATCTGCTGTGGATCAGAGTGAATGGCAGCCAAGACCTAAGCATCCTAATCTTTTAGGATCTTGAGGATTGGAGGGTGGCTAATGTAACCCCACTTTTTAAAAAAGGAGGGATAGAGAAACCGGGGAATTATAGACCGGTTAGCCTAACGTCGGTGGTGGGGAAACTGCTGGAGTCAGTTATCAAGGATGTGATAACAGCACATTTGGAAAGCGGTGAAATGATCGGACAAAGTCAGCATGGATTTGTGAAAGGAAAATCATGTCTGACAAATCTCATAGAATTTTTTGAGGATGTAACTAGTAGAGTGGATAGGGGAGAACCAGTGGATGTGGTATATTTGGATTTTCAAAAGGCTTTTGACAAGGTCCCACACAGGAGATTAGTGTGCAAACTTAAAGCACACGGTATTGGGGGTAAGGTATTGGTGTGGGTGGAGAATTGGTTAGCAGACAGGAAGCAAAGAGTGGGAATAAACGGGACCTTTTCAGAATGGCAGGCGGTGACTAGTGGGGTACCGCAAGGCTCAGTGCTGGGACCCCAGTTGTTTACAATATATATTAATGACTTGGATGAGGGAATTAAATGCAGCATCTCCAAGTTTGCGGATGACACGAAGCTTGGCGGCAGTGTTAGCAGTGAGGAGGATGCTAAGAGGATGCAGGGTGACTTGGATAGGTTGGGTGAGTGGGCAAACTCATGGCAGATGCAATTTAATGTGGATAAATGTGAAGTTATCCACTTTGGTGGCAAAAATAGGAAAACAGATTATTATCTGAATGGTGGCCGATTAGGAAAAGGGGAGGTGCAACGAGACCTGGGTGTCATTATACACCAGTCATTGAAAGTGGGCATGCAGGTACAGCAGGCGGTGAAAAAGGCGAATGGTATGCTGGCATTTATAGCGAGAGGATTCGAGTACAGGAGCAGGGAGGTACTACTGCAGTTGTACAAGGCCTTGGTGAGACCACACCTGGAGTATTGTGTGCAGTTTTGGTCCCCTAATCTGAGGAAAGACATCTTTGCCATAGAGGGAGTACAAAGAAGGTTCACCAGATTGATTCCTGGGATGGCAGGACTTTCATATGAAGAAAGACTGGATGAACTGGGCTTGTACTCGTTGGAATTTAAAAGATTGAGGGGGGATCTGATTGAAACGTATAAGATCCTAAAGGGATTGGACAGGCTAGATGCAGGAAGATTGTTCCCAATGTTGGGGAAGTCCAGAACGAGGGGCCACAGTTTGAGGATAGAGGGGAAGCCTTTTAGGACCAAGATTAGGAAAAACTTCTTCACACAGAGAGTGGTGAATCTGTGGAATTCTCTGCCACAGGAAACAGTTGAGGCCAGTTCATTGGCTATGTTTAAGAGGAAGTTAGATATGGCCCTTGTGGCTACGGGGGTCGGGGGTATGGAGGGAAGGCTGGGGCGGGGTTCTGAGTTGGATGATCAGCCATGATCATAATAAATGGCGGTGCAGGCTCGAAGGGCCGAATGGCCTACTCCTGCACCTATTTTCTATGTTTCCATGTTTCTATGTTTTATTTTGGGTTAAATTCGATACAGACTGGATTTCAGATCAGCCATTAGAACACAATGCATCACATTTACTGCAACACTGAGATTAAGATCTTTATTTTAGTTGACGTCATCCTTACCAGAGCACCTTGTTTTCATTTGTTTTTTGGCGTGTGCCTGCGTGCGTCTGCGTGTCCGTGATGTCTTTTTCATGGTTTTTTTACAAGGCGCGCGGAGCGAGAGAGAGACTGTGTGATACGCCACTCCTCATGCAGACATTTTCACAGCGCTTTCCCTTTATTTTACGAGGTCGGGTTGTGATCTCGACACTCAACCCGGCATAGATGGAAAGCGTACTCGGGAGCGGACCCGATTGGATTCGAACCCAGGAACCTCCGCTCCCGGGTCCGGCACCGATGTCGTTGCGCCACCAGCCGACCCAGCACCTTGTTTTCTTAAAAGCATAGTGGTATGCATTATGAGATTAATAACTTAATAGCCTGGTTCCAAGATTCATTTTCTGAGTTCCTATTGTCACAATAACCATTAGATAGCGCAGTGCAAGCAATTACCTTCCCAGTACTTGGTTAGCTTACCAACTGGTTAGACCTAGAGAACAGTATGTCATGAGGTTATTTGGTTACATTATAAAAAGTATTCAAAACAAACTCTGCACATCTTCCCTTATCAGTGGAACAGACATTTTAACCATGGATTGCTGTGTCCAGCTTTGTTCTTCCAGCTATGAAAGGATCTACACACCATAGACAGAGTGCAATAAATGCACCCATTTGCATTCTCCCGTTTTTCCTGAATTTACCTTCCACATCAGTGCTTCCAAGATTCTTTTCTCTTCCTTAACTGCCCTTTCCTCTCCACCATTGCTGACCGTGCTATCAGCCATCTGCCCTCATCATCCCCAGCCCCCCTCCCTCCACCACCAGGGTGAAGGTCAGGATTTCATGTCTTCAGTTCCACCCCACGCACTTCACATTCAAAGGATACCTTTTCACAACACGCTGGAGGAACTCAGCAGGTCGGGCAGCATCCGTGAAAAAGATCAGTCGATGTTTCGGGCCGGAACCCACAGTCCTGATGAAGGGTTCCAGCCCGAAACGTTGACCGATCTTTTCCACGGATGCTGCCCGACCTGCTGAGTTCCTCCAGCATGTTGTGAGTGTTGCTTTGACCCCCGCATCTGCAGATTATTTTGTGTAAAGGATACCTTCTGTAGCTTCTGACACGTGCAACACGACACCGTCACCAGGCTCCCTCGGCAGAGACCATACCTTCTGCAGTTCTCTGGTCCAGAATTCTACTCCTCTTTCATAGCACCCTCCTAGGCCGCCACAGGAAATCCAACGCCTCCCTTTATTAGCCTCTTCCCACTTCATCATTCAAGGACCCAAATAATCTCTAGCCTACTGCCTACCTTACTGCTCCATCTTTGAGTTTCATTCACACAGTGTGGAAGGCAAATATAAACTTGAAAAACAGTATCATCTTCTGACTAAACAGATCACGGCCTTCAAGAGTCAGAATGGACACTTTGATCTCGTTTCTTACATTTCCACCATTCTGCTTATTACTCCTCTTCTGTTCCAGATCTTATTCATCTCCTCCTACTTAGATCCAGGCGTGCCTTCTACCCTCTTTCAACTCTGCAACAGCATAGCCTGTCCTTAAATTTCAATCACAGAACTTGCCTCTGATTCTTTTCACTCCTTCCCACTTCCTTCAGAATTTCTAACTTATTTTGTTTCTAACTTTGCCAAGTTCAGTGAATTAACCCAGAATATTACCTCTGTTTTTCTCTCTGTACAGATGTTGTCTGACCTGCTGAAAATCTCTGTTGAAATGCACGATTTTCAACATCTGCAGTATTTTGCTTGTGGAGCGAGGTCAGGTTAGGCAGCAGAAAGTTCTGCTTAAAGACCAAGATTTGAAGAAACTTTTGAACATGTGACCGGATGTTTAAACAATGCTGCAGGATTGAAGAAAAAGAGAGAAAAAAAGACAGAAAAGGAAAGAGACAGAAAGAGAGAAAGAAAAAGAGAGAGGGCAAAGAGAGAGGGAGGGAGAGAGGGAGAGGAAACAGAAAGAGAACACAAACGCACAAGTCTCTGCTTTGAGGAGGTTGCAGTGTGGGAGTGGTACAATGCACGGTTACATAGCTAGAAGCAGAGATTTTGAGCTGGTCTCAATAAGACCAGGAAGCACATACGAGTCTGTCATTAGAGAACAGATGCTTGGGTGGGAGTTGGTGTGGATCTGGACATGGCTAATGGAAAGCTGGAACTGGAACTGGAATTGGAGGGTAATTGGACCACTGGAGATTAGGAAGTCTCACAACGAAGCCCCCAGATCCAAAAGGTGATAAATTGCATGAGACAGTTTCAGTGGAATCGGCTGTTTATACACCAAATATAAAAAATATTCATTTAATTGCTGCCCCTGGGAGCTGGCTGCATTCAAATTGCCTACTGGATTGCAATACCTTGCACAAGCCATTGCTGAAGTGCATTGGTCTAATGTAAAGTTATGAAAGTTTTTTTCCTTTCCTAATTCTACCAACGAAAATTGGTCTAACTTTGCCAAGTTCGATTAATTAACCCAGAATATTACCTCTGTTTTTCTCTCTGTACAGATGCTGTCTGGCCTGCTGAGTGGCACTGAGGGCAGTGCAGGAGTTTCACGCTCCAGTGACCCGGGATCTACTCTCAAGTTTGAGTTCAAGTTCACATTTAAGTGTAATTATCATTCAATCATTCATGAACACCCAAAAGAAACTGTGTTACTCCAGGGCCAAGGTGCAAAGTATACACAGCACAAGGCACATATAGCAGATACTGTATAAGATAGCAAGCACTTACAAGATATAGTCACACAAAAAATATACTCCAAGACCCTGTTGCAGAAGTCTACAGTCAAACACAGTACAGCTTGCCTCCTGCTGAGTGACCAGAGGCGGGCAGCACTGACTCCAGCTTGGATGCCACGCTGCACCAACCTTGACGTCTCAGTCCTGGACGGCTGTAAAAAGCTGACACCAAGGCAGGACACCTTGTCCTCACTACGACCGAGGCCACGCAGATATCGGACTTGCAGCACCCCACATTAACAATGCCCAACAGGGTCTTGCGATCACAAGAAAAGCGACTAAGATGATCACTTGCTGTCAGACTGTGTACCGCCTTCGTTCACTACCCGCTCCACCGGCTCTCTGACGTAGGCAGCAGTATGATCTACACTAAGTCCAGCTTCTTCACTTTTCTCCGTCAATGAGCAACTTGCTTAATGGGGGCGGAACTGCAGTGCTGGAAGTTCTTAAGGTCCAGCAGGGTCTTGCGATTGTAAAAAATGTTTAAAAAAGACAATATCACTTTTGGTTGACCTGGTAGAAGCTGGAGCAATTGAACACGCCACCATCTTACCGGAAGTAAATTGTGTGAACTCTAACCTCTCAGGTGCTTTTTTTTGTGTCCCATGGTCCCAGAGACCATGCTGATTGTTAGGTGAACCAGTGAGGTGAACATACCTCCAGGTTTCTGGCTGGAGAACTGGGGCTGATAATCGGCACACATGAGGAAGTGGGTCACAGGGAAATAAGTGGGGCAATGAGATTGCTGTAAGAACCAGCACAGACTTAATGGGCCAAATGGACTCCTTCTACATCATAACAAAGTTATGATTGAAAATAATTGCATCTTAAAACATGTGCCACAAATTCTAACCATTTTTACCAAAAAAAAAGAGCAGGTAGGAAGATGTTTGGCATGCTTTCAGTAATTATATATCTTTCTTTCATATTGTTTTCCATTGGATAAAGTTATTTCTCACACTATAATCTTGAGCTCAATAGGCCTATGCCCTTTGTCCTGTGCACATCCCACACTTTTGTGTGCTGACCTACACTGACTCACGGTTAATTAGTGCCTTGATTTTAAAATTCCTCTTCTCAATCCTTCCATTGACTTGCCCTTCCCTCTCTCTGTAGTCTCCTCCCCTTCAATGAACCTTGACAATATTGTACAGCCCTTCAACTCTGGCCTCTGAGCAATGCCAAACCACTGTCTCCACCAGTACGACCTTTGGCTGCCAACGATCCAAACAAATCTTCTCCCTTACTCTCTCCACTTCTCCTTACACCCACCTTTTAGTCACAAGCGTATTGTCTCCTATTGGAGCACACAACCATTTCTTCTCCTTGATAATGATCTTGTGATAGCTAATGAGAATTTTGTTACTTTTCCATAAAACATAGAACAGTACAGCCAGCACAGTATAGATCCTTCAGCACACGACGTTGTTCTGGACTTCTAACCAACTCTAAAATCAATCTAAAGTTTTCCACCCTTGTAGGCCTCCATTTTTCTTCCTTTCATGTGCCTAGGAAACTTGGTAGGTAGGAAACTTTGTCACATGGTGTAAGCAGAATTATCTGCAGCTTAATGTGAAAAAGACTAAGGAGCTGGTGGTAGACTTGAGGAGGGCTAAGGTACTGGCGACCCCTGTTTCCATCCAGGGGGTCAGTGTGGACATGGTGGAGGATTACAAATACCTGGGGATACGAATTGACAATAAACTAGACTGGTCAAAGAACACTGAGGCTGTCTACAAGAAGGGTCAGAGCCGCCTCTATTTCCTGAGGAGACTGAGGTCCTTTAACATCTGCCGGATGATGCTGAGGATGTTCTACGAGTTTGTGGTGGCCAGTGCTATCATGTTTGCTGTTGTGTGCTGGGGCAGCAAGCTGAGGGTAGCAGACACCAACAGAATCAACAAACTCATTCATAAGGCCAGTGATGTTGTGGGGATGGAACTGGACTCTCTCACGGTGGTGTCTGAAAAGAGGATGCTGTCTAAGTTGCATGCCATCTTGGACAATGTCTCCCATCCACTACATAATGTACTGGTTGGGCACAGGAGTACATTCAGCCAGAGACTCATTCCACCGAGATGCAGCACAGAGCGTCATAGGAAGTCATTCCTGCCTGTGGCCATCAAACTTTACAACTCCTCCCTTGGAGGGTCAGACACCAATAGGCTGGTCCTGGACATTTCATAATTTACTGGCATAACTTACATATTACTATTTAACTATTTATTACTATTTTCTACTACTATTCTATTACTATTTATTATTTCTATGACTATTACTGTTTACTAATAGTAATATTACTATTACTATTTCTATTACTATTTATTATTTATAGTGCAACTGTAACGAAAACCAGTTTCCCCCGGGATCAATAAAGTATGATTATAACTATGACTAAGTCTCCCTTTATATATATGCTTCCCATCCACACATTTACCACTTTCTGTGTAAAAAGGCGTACCTCTGATCTCCCCCAAATACTTCCCTCCAATCACCTTAAAATTATACCCTCCCATAGTAGCCATTTCCGGCCTGGGAAAAGGGCACTGGCTATCCACTATATCTGTGCCTCTGATCATCTTTTACGCCTCTATCAAGTCACCCCTCATTTTCCTTGCCTCCTTCCTTTCCAGTCCTGATGAAGGGTCTCCGCCTGAATCGACAACTACTCATTTCCCTCCATAGGTGCTGCCCGACCTGCTGATTTCCTCCAGTAGCTTGTGTGTGTTGTTCAAGCACCTTGGTAAATCTCCTCTGCACCTTCTCTAAAGCTTCCACATCCTTCCTCTAAAGAGGTGGCCAAAACAGATCGCAATGCTCCAACTGTTGTCCGATCAGAGGTTTGTACAGCTGCAACATTACCTCACGGCTCTTGAACTCAATCCCCTTGACTAATGAAGAGCGACACACCATATACCTGCTCAACCTTGTTATATAACCAAGTTAGCAATTTTCACAGCAACTATAGCTGCGGACCCCAAGATCCCACTGTCCCTCCTCACTGCTAAGAGTCCTGCTATTTTGCTATAAACTTTGCACTCTGCCTTTGAGCTCGACTTTCAGAGAGAATCACTTCACACTTTCCCGGATTAAATCAGAATCAAAATCACTGGCATATTCCGTGAAATTTGCTAACTTTGTGGCAGCAGTACATTGCAATACATGACAATAAAGAGAACAAAGGAAACTGAATTACAGCAAAATATATATATATAAAAATAATTACATTAAATAAGCAGTGCATAAAAATAAGAAATAAAAAAGTAGTGAGGCAGTGTTCACTGTCCATTCAGAAATAGGATGGCGGAGGGGTAGAGGCTTTTCCTAAATCATTGAGTGTGTGCCTTCAGGCTCCTGTATCTCCTCCCTGATGGCAGCAATGAGAAGAGGGCACGTCCTGGGTGGTGGAGGCCCTCAATGATGGACGCCACCTCTCTGGGGCACCAGTCCTTGAAGATGGCCTGATACTACGGAGGCTAGTGCCCATGATGGTACTTAGAGGAAAGTTGATGTTGTAATAATCACGGGACACTGAAGGTAATTTTATTCCTGTAAGCAGTGGCCAGAGGTGGTCTCACAGGCTCTTGCTTTCGGTAAGGAAGTGAACTGGGTCTTGTTTGTCCAGGTAACGCAGCACATGTGCATTCAGCTGAATGAGTCACTCGTGACGAAGGCAACCAACAGGAAGAACGAAGCCTTTGTGCCCAGAGGTGGGAAAATAAGCAAGCTCCCATGAACACTGACGGGAACATTTATAGATGCAGAAAACTGCTTCAGAAAACCACAGCTCAGCGGCTTCAAAGCTGAATGAGGCACTCGAAATGCCAATGTGGAAAACTGGTTTCCTGTATCACCTCAATGCAAACAGATGATATCTGCAGTATTCCTTTTAATAATCCTTATTTGACGTCCCATGTTTACTCCTCAGAACGCCCACATTATATCAGAAGCTCCACCCAGTGTGTTGGGGAAGTGATGATGCAGGCTTGTTATTGAATTTTCCCACATTTACTTCCTCTGTGTACGCACTGAAGCTGGGCATAATGAGCACCGTAAACAGAAGACAAGTACTTGAGGGACTCTACCCTTCGGACAAATAACCTTGCATAGCACTATAGGTCGTTGACTTCGGTGTCCGCAACGGACAAGAACGGTGACAGCTGCCATTGTTAAAAAGTGAACCAATCCCTTCAGAACTGCAATTATCCCCGGCTGGATATTAGATACCGTAACGTGATCTGGACTCATTCAAGTTCAGGTTTAATTATCATTCAACCATACACGAATACAGCTGAACGAAACAGCGCGCCCACGGGTCCAAGGTGCAAACGTACACGGCTCAAGGCGCACACAGCACACTCAAGACAGCTAGCAAGCGTAAAGTCACGCAAAGGTGTAAACTTAATTACAGACAAACAGCACCGACTAAATGTGTGTGCTTGTGTTATTTCAGGAGCACAGGCACAGCAGTGTTGGTGTTCTTGTGAACGACGACAAGAAAAGCAGACAGACTCCAAAACCTATAGCAAAGGTTATCCTAAAACAACAGCCCTCTTGGCAGTTCAGGGTCAAATTAAACACGGCCAGTGACATCTCATAGGATCTCACCACGCAATATCCACATTGATACAGTTACAAAGCTGGCACAGCAGCAGCTGTATTTCAGCAGGAGTTTGAGATTTTGGATGTCACCAAAGACACTCGCAAATTTCTACAGATGTACTGGGGCGAGAATTCCAACTGGCTGCCTCACTATCTGGTATGGCGGGGAGGGGGGCACTGCACAGGATCAAAATAAGCTGCAGAAAGTTGTGAACTCAGTCAGCTCCATCATGGGCACTAGCTTCCCAGCACCCAGGACATCTTCAAGGAGCTTTGCCTCAAAGAGGCGGCATCCATCATTAAGGACCCCCATCATTCAGGACATGGCCTATTCTCATTGCTACCATCAGGGAGGAGGTACAGGAGCCTGAAGGGACACACCCAATGATTCAGGAACAGCTTCTTCCCCTCTGCCATCAAATTCCTGAATGGACATTGAACCCATGAACAATACCTCACTCTACACACTTAAAAGTTGCTGGTGAACGCAGCATCTCTAGGAAGAGGTACAGTCGACGTTTCAGGCCGAGACCCTTCGTCAGGACTAGACGAAGGGTCTCGGCCCGAAATGTCGACCGTACCTCTTCCTAGAGATGCTGCCTAGCCTGCTGTGTTCACCAGCAACTTTGATGTGTGTTGCTTCAAATTCCAGCATCTGCAGATTTCCTTGTGTTAACAATACCTCACTACTTTTTTTCTCTCTTTTTGCACTCTTAATTAATTTAACTTTTAAAAAAAATACATATATACTTACTGTAATCTAGTTTTTATTATGTATTGCAATGTATTGCTGCCACATAACAACCAATTTCACAAGATAGTCCAGTGATAGGAAACCTGATTCGGATTCAATCTTTAAAAAAATGATTTCCACAGCAGTTCTGGGGCATCATTTATCAGGAGTCCTCATCACAAGTTCCTCAAAAACCACCTTTTGAGATGGAAACAGCCCCAGTTTCAAACTTAAGGTCCCAGGTGAAGCACGCCGATAGATTGTGCAAGTACTGGTAAGTTAGATGGGAGTGTGCGTCAGGGAGAAAGAAAAGGCAAAGTATGCGGCAGACAGGTTTAATCGGCGAAAAAGACTCAGTGCCGGGGGTGAAGAATAAATGCACACAGTGCATTACCCAGAAGAACAATGGGACAAAATTGACAGATAAGTTTCACAGGCAAGCACGGAGTGTAAATCAATGTTTGTGAGCCGTTCACAAATGATCAAAGCCAAAGTACATTTACTATCGAAGTACATATGCAACGTTCAGCCCTGAGATTTGTCTTCCTGCAGACAGCCACAAAACAAAGAAACACCATGGAACCAGTTCAGATATAGAAAGGATGGAAAGAGTTTCCTCGTCCAAGAACTTTTGAGTTGGAAAACTGTGACAAGAAAGCACTGACACTGATTACGGCAGGGAGCGTGCCAAAGAAACGAACTTTATTTACCAAAATTGACTCTGAAGTACATCTCGTAAGTCACAAACCTAGAGGCTCCACAGAAAAACCAGAGATCCTATTTTTGGACACAGTACAGAAGCTGGAACAGTAATTCAACCAACAGTAATTTATGGTAATGGAGAGCTACAGATTTGGCAACTGGAAATTAGGATAAACAGTGAGTGATTCACTGAAAGACCTATCAAAGCACAATAACTTTGGAGAGGTAGGTTTGTATGTGCTCAGAATCTCTCAATTACAATTTCAACTATGCAAACTCAAGAAGCCTCAGAAGTAGACCATGAAAGGATAATTTTCATAGAACAATTTATTAATAAGAGCTATCCAGAAAACTCAGGCAACTCAACAAAATGTGCTGCAAACACGCACAGAGGACAGGCCAGTGAGGAGATGTGTCCAGGTGCAGACTACGACAACAACAGCTTTGAAATTCCAACAAAGGCAGAGCTGTTTGGAGTAATTAAACCATTGCCCCAAATATTCTTTGAAGACTGAGCTTGCGTGAGCTTTATGAGAACAAAGTTCAAAGGACTAATGCACACAAGAAGAGATGTATCAAAACTTTGTTCCGAAAAGCGGAGACACACTGCAGCATGGAGGAGCTGAAGGATAAAAAGAGGAGGAACATCTCTTTAAAGTATGCGCACAAAATGGATACCGGCGGAACTTCATACGAAGATGCCCTCAAGATCAACAGTGTAACAATCAAGAAGTGACCAAGTGGATTGTCCTCCCATACATTGGAAGCATCTCAGAAATGACGGCCCAAATACACCAAGAATGCAGAATATTGGTCGCACTTAAACCAACAGCAACATCAAGGACAGTACTTTGCAGGCCTAAAGATCAAACTAAGCTCGCAAACACGAGGAAATCTGCAGATGCTGGAATTTCAAGCAACACACATAAAAATTGCCGGTGAACGCAGCAGGCCAGGCAGCAAGTATAGGAAGAGGTACAGTCCACGTTTTGGGCCGAGACCCTTCAACAGGACTCTTCTTTCAGTTAGTCCTGACGAAGGGTCTTGGCCTGAAACGTTGACAGTACCTCTTCCTATAGATGCTGCCCGGCCTGCTGCGTTCACCGGCAATTTTTATGTGTGTTGGTCAAACTAAGCTACTAGACAAGACCAATGTGGTCTACAAAACTCAATGTGGGAAGTGCAGCAGATATTAACATCAGCCAACTGGCCAACTGGGAGAAAGTGATCCACAAGGATCTGTGTACATCAGCTAGCGGAAAAGCAGCGCGACCAACTCTCCCTCGGCTCTGCCCATGAAGATCAAGAGGGGTACACATTCGACTGGGCATCAGTGGAAGTCATAGTGCAGGCAATCACGCAGCATGATTTTCCCCAGCAATTCTAAAAGCAGACACGTAGATCTCAATACCATTTATAAACCAATGCAGGCAAAGTTCCAGACAACACACAAAGTTCGCCACACAGACAATCAGTGACAGGCCCCCCTCCCTGTGTCAAAACTGAGTTTCTCTAATGACGAACAATCAACTGACTGGAAGTATATAAAGGCCAAGCGTTCGGAGGACACACCACAAGTGAACAGTGCACTGATGGCGCCCCCTTGTGTGGTGACGAAACGTTTGCAAAAGGATCGCCAAGATCGACGACCAACTCAACCCAGCCATCAACCACCCGAGCGACACATTTTCCGAGTTATTTCCAAAGTGCAAAGTAAACTTTATTATCGAAGTGCATATATGTCACCAAATACAACCCTGAGATACATTTTCCTGTGTGCATATTCAGCAAATCTATGGACAGTGACTATAACAGGAGCAATGAAAGATCAACCAGAGTGCAGAAGACAACAAACTGTGCAAATGCAAATATAAATAAATAGCAAGAAGTAATGAGAACATGAAAAAAAAAGATAAATGACAAGAACATGACATAATAGACAATAGGTGCAGGAGTAGGCCATTTGGCTCTTTGAGCCAGCACCGCCATTCACTGTGATCATGGCTGATCATCCACAATCGGTATCCAGTTCCTGCCTTATCCCCCTATCCCTTGACTCCGCTATCTTTAAGAGCTCTATCTAACTCTTTCTTGAAAGAATCCAGAGAATTGGCCTCTACTGCTTTCTGAGGCAGACCATTCCACAGATCCACAACCCTCCGTGTGAATAAGTTTTTCCTCAGCTCCGTTCTAAATGGCCTACCCCTTATTCTTAAACTGTGGCCTCCGGTTCTGGACTCCCCCAACATTGGGAACATGTTTCCTGCCTCTAGCGTGTCCAATCCCTTAATAACCTTATATGTTTCAATCAGACCCCCTCTCATCCTTCTAAATTCCAGTGTATACAAGCCCAGTCGCTCCAATCTTTCAACATATGACATTCCCGCCATCCCTGGAATAATGAGATGAAGAATCCTTAAAGTGGGATCATTGTTTTGTGGGAACATTTTCAGTGATGGGGCAAGTGAGTGCAGTTATCTTCTTTTGCTCAACAGCTTGATGGTTGAGGGGTAGTAACTGTTCTTGAACCTGGTGGTGTGAATCCTGAGGCTCTTGTACCTTCTTCCTGGTAGCAGCAGCGAGAAGAGAGCATGACCTGGGCGGCGGGGATGTCTGATAATGGATGCTGCTTTCCTATGACAGTGCCTCATGTAGATGTGCTCAAAGGTTGGGGAGGGCTTGACCTGTGATGGACTGGGCCAAATCCACAGGCTTTTGTTGGGTTTTCAGCTCAAAGGCGTTGGTGTTTCCATACCAGGCTGTGACACAGGCAGTCAATATACTCTCCATTACACATCTATAGAAGTTTGTCAGAGTTTTAGATGTCATGTTAGATCTCTGCAGGCTCGTAAGTAGAGATGCTGCCATGCTTTCTTTGTAATTTCACTTGCGTACTGATTCAGTGACATGCTGTCAGAAATAGTAAAACCCAGGAATTTAACATTGTTGACCTTCTCCACCTCTGATCTTCCAATGAGGACTGGCTCATGAACCACTGGTTTCCTTCTCCTGAAGTCTATATATCAGTTCCTTGGCCTTGCTGACAATGAGTGAGAGGTTGTTGTTATGACATCACTAGCCAAATTTTCATTCTCCCTCCTGCATGCTGATCCATCACCACCTTTGACCTCAAATATTATTAATATTAAATCAAATGCTATGAGTTTTGTGTATTGGTGGTAAGATACAAGTCGTGACAACATATAGAGTATGTTAGCAAAATACAACAGTGGCTACCCAAGACACCACTTCAACCGTAGATCGTTCTAAAGAGCTAATGTCAGCTTTTGTCAAAGACGACGCAATGATTGATGCACGTCCAGCTGTGAATTTGCTGGCGTCTTCTACTGTGTCTGGTGCTCCTGAAGGGGCCTTCCCCACATTCGTGAGACCCGTCATAAACTGAGGGACCGCATCGTCGAGCACCTCCGCTCCATCTGCCAAAAGCGGAAGTTCCCGATGGACAAACGTCTTAATTCCAATTCCCATTCCTGTTTCAACATATGGGTCCTCGGCCTCCTCTTGTGTTGAGATGAGGCCACCCTCAGGGTAGAGGAGCAACACCTCGGACTCTGTCTGGGTAATCTCCAACCTGATGGCATGAACACTGATTTCTCCTTCCAATAAATAAATACCCCCCCTCCTATTCCTTGCTCTGGCCTCTTTCCTCTTCTCACCGCGCTCCCCCCCCCCCCCACCGCCCTCCCGCAGGTCCAAGACCTTTTCTCGGAACTGGAGAGAAATGAGGAAGACACCAGAGTAAAAAGGTGGTGGGGGGAAGGAGGCTTGCTAGAACGGGATAGGTAAGGCCAGATGGGTAGGAAAAGTAAGGGGCTGGAGAGGAAGGAATCTGATAGGAGAGGAGAGTGGACCATAGGAGAAAGGGAAGGAGGAGGGGACCGGGGGGGGGAGGGGTGGTGATAGGTGGGTGAGAAGAGGTTAGATTCAAGAAATATCCAAGCAGTTCATGTCCAGTATAGGACGATTACCCTTTTTGTCTCTTTATGAATGTTTTATGCTATATAAATCTAATCAAATATTTGTTACCTTCAAATGGTACACCAGAGGGAGCTACACATTTGTTGATGAGAACCCCGTTCACTTGATTACGAAGACGAAATTCTGTTTACATACCACATCATCACATTCTTTCACAGGCCGCTGCCCAGCAGAAGTGACGTCATTGTATGTGCAGAGATTAGCACACAGAGTAGATTTGCTGGCGTTCAGTTGTAGTAAAGTAAACACCCTTGTTCTGAAGTTCCAGCTGACGCCAGGACACTCTTGTAATGTGAAATCCCCACCAAGTTTCCAGATCACTCCCAAATACTTTGCTGATGATCAAGTCATGACAGCAATGAGGTCAAAACTGAGTGGGGGAGGATGGAAGGAAGGAAGGGAGCGTGGAGAAAGGGAACAGGAAAGACGACGGGAATGAGGAAAAAGTTAGGGAGGAGGTGAACAAGAGGAAAAAGGAGAAGAAAAGGCAAGGATGAGGTTACACTGAGCAATGTCATCTATAGATGCACATTACTGCGGTGCAAAGCAGAACAAACACAAAATGCTGGAGGAAGTCAGCAGGTCAGGGAGCTTCAATGGCGTGGTTGACATTTTGCGCCCACACAGCTTCATCAGGACTGGAAAGGAAGGGGAAGAAGCAAAAATTAAAGGAAGTGGGGGGGCGGGGGGGAGGGGAAGGAGCACAAGCTGGCAAGTGAACGTGATCCAGAGGGGAGGGGGACTGGAGTTGCTGGAGCAGACCTGGAGGCAATTCCATGCAGTGGAGCTGAGGCGAGCCATGAAACGGTCCGAGGTTTGATTGATTTCACAACCGAGCCAAATTGGAAAGGTCGGTTTATTTGACATGGCACAGCCGAGGTGAGGGAAATTCCGAGGTTTCAAGGATTTAAGAGCCGAGCCGAATTACAAAGGTCGGGGACCGGCCGTCTTGAGGCTACGGAGCCCGAGCCCCTGGGCGAGGACTGACCCTTGGTTTGGATGATTTAAGCACTGAGCCAGATTGAAATGGTCGGAGACGGGTCAGTTCAGCTCATTGCTACATGGGGTCTGCTCGTCTGTGCTGGACTGAGTCTCTGGCCTGCGACTTGTGGACATCTGCATGAGCTGCACTGATGTCTGGTGGTGTGGTCGTCAGTTCTGAATGTTGTTGGCTTACTTTTATTGTTTGCACGATTTGTTTTCTCTCTCTCTCTGCACACTGGGTGTTTGACGGTCTTTCTTTTGTTTTTAATGGATTCTACTGGGGTTCTTTGTTTTGTGGCTGCCTGTAAGGAGATGAATCTCACGGTTGCATAATAAAGTATACATACTTTGATAATAAATGTTCTTTGGACATTTAAGAGAGAAGCTGGGAGGTGATAAGGTGGAAGATGTGAAGACTGAAGAAGGAATCTGATAGGAGAGGAGAATGACCCAAGGGAGAAATGTATAAAAAGCACACACGAAATTCAAATTTATTAAAGTATATCATCTTGAGAAGAGGACAGCTAGTCCAGGGACTGATTTGCAGCAAGCGAATATTCCTGATTTACAGGAATACTGCCAAGATTGATGGAATTCTGCAGCTAAGAGGCAAAGAACAGTCCAAGAAACACATTTTTTAAAAACGTAAACTCAGATATATTTACAATCATGAACAGTTGGGCTCAGTTCTCCCACAACTTGTGTCTGAATTTCTTATTGCTATGCATATGGTTTCCAGTAAGGGCATCGACAACAGCTAAGTTCCAAATTCTGAGAAATCCACAGAAAAACGCGCAATTTCAAATTATGGCAGGCCAGGGAGCTACCATGTCCAGCCATCAAAACAACACGACAGTTTACAGCTGGTTCACCAAAAGGGCCAGAAACCTGATACATAACACGAATGCACAGCAGCTGCTGGGTGGGTGGGGGGAGCAGTAAATGTGTAAACTGTAAACACACCGAGAATAATCAGGCTGGTTATACTGTCCATCTTTTCATACTGACTGTCTCTCAAAGTCAAAGTAAATTTATTATCAAGTTGCATATAAGTTGCAATACCGAGATCCTCTCTCGAGCCGGAATGCCAGCAGTTTCAACCTTGGTGATGTCAGCCCAATTGCGCTGGGCAGGACATGTTGTCGGAATGCCTGACGGAAGACTGTCCAAGGACATCTCGTACGGCCAGTTGTCCAGTGGTACCCAAACACGAGGAGGCCAGTGACTACGGTACAAGGATGTTCTGCACAGGAGCCTCCAGAAAGCTGACATTGGCCCCACGAACATGGGAGGATCTGGCTCAAGGTCGCTCACAGCGGAGGGACGCCATCAGAAAAGGTGTGGACGCTGCTGAGAACAAGCTCAACGAGGCAACAGAGGGAAGGCACGGGAAGCGCCACAACAGAGCTTCTGCCCCCTGCTGCCCCTCCAGGCCTCACCTGCCAGGTATGTGGCAGGCAGTGCCCGTCAAGGATCGGCCTGTACAGCCACTCCGGGACGCACATATCAAACCCACTAACTGACTGAAAGGAACCATCATCATCCTATGGGATGGATAGCCAGAGAGAGATGTCACCATATACTACTTGGAGATTCATTTTCCTGCGGCATTTACAGGAAAATAAAGAAATACACATGAAGTTATGAAAAGCTATACATAAATAAAGACTGACAAAAAATAAACGTGCTGAAGGCCTTTGACGAGGTGCCACACATGAGGCACATGAGGTATTACAGGAAAGACAGTAGCATGGATAAAGCAGTGGCTGATTGGCAGGAGATGAAGAGTGGAAATAAAGGGAGCCTTTTCTAGTTGGCTGCCAGTCACAAGTAGTGTTTCACAGAGTCAACGTTGGGACCACTTCTTTTTACGTTGTATGATGGAATTGATGGCTTTGTGGCCAAGTTTACAAATGATATGAAGATATGGAGGGTCAGGTAGTGTTGAGGAAGCAGGGAGTCTGCAGAAGGACTTAGACAGATTAGGAGAATGGGCAAAGAAGTGGCAGATGGAATACAGTGTCGGGAAGTGTATGGTCACACACCCTGGTAGAAGGAACAAAAGCAGAGCTTATTTTCTAAGAGGGGAGAAAATTCAAAAATCTGAGGTGCAAAGGGGCTTGGGAGTCCTTGTGCAGGATTCCCTAAAGGTTAACTAGCAGGTTGAGTAGGTGGTGAGAAAGGCAAATGCAACGTTAGCATTAATTTCGAGAGGATTATAATATAAAAGCAAGGATGTAATGCTGAGGCTTTATAAGGCACTGGTGAGGCCTCACTTGGAGTATTGTGAGCAGTTTTGGGCTCCTTATCTTAGAAAGGATGTGCTGACATTGGAGAGAGTTCAAAGGAGGTTCACAAAAATTATTTGAGAGGGAAAGACTATCCCGCGAGGAGCGTTTGACGGCTCTGGGCCTGTACTCTCTGAAATTTAGAAGAATGAGGGGGAATTTTCACTGAACCCTATCAAATGCTGAAAGGACTTGATAGAAGATAAATTGTGCAAATAAGTAATACTGAGAACGTGACTTGTAGAGCCTTTGAAAGTGAGTCGGTGGATTGTGGACAAGGCGTACGGGAAGGCAGGCCGTAACTAAGGGAGCAGCACGGACGACATACTGTGAATGGATGAAGATGAATGAGATCCAGGAGCTTTGAGCATTCAGCCCTAACTATGACCAGCCAGTGGAGAGCAGCAGCCCGAGAGTTTGTGTCGCTGTCTCTCAGAACATCAGAAGCTCCAGATTATGTAATGATCTATTTTTATGTTATGCCAACCAACCTGCTTTTCAAACTCCTAGCTAGCAATATCTGCCTAAGGACAAGTGTTGGAAGCAGTGTAGGGGAGCCCAAGCATAACCAGTTGACGCAGTAATACGGGTTTCGGGAAAACTGCAGAGTGAGCTGCACTTTGCAACTTAGAACAGAAGCATTCCAGTCTTCTGGGTTCAGAAAAAAGCTGGAATAACTCCTTAAATTTGTCTGTCAGGGAAGAATTAGGTGACACCATTAAGCTAATCAAAGGTTCTTTCAGGATGGACATAGGGAATTCTTGCCAACTACAGTAAATTTGATCAGCATGTAAAAGCAGTTTCCAGGTACAAAAACCATATACTGAAGGTGGGCAATGTCTCATTTGCTTAAAGAATAGTATTCTTGAACTATTATAAACACAAGAAAGTCTGCAGATGCTGGAAAACCAAAGCAACCCACACAAAGAGCTCAGCAGGTCAGACAGCATATATGGAAATGAATAAACAGTCGACGCTTCAGGCCGAGACACTTCTTCATATCAAGCACCACTCCAGGCAGAAATATGTCATTCCATAGACATTTGTATACAGGCACATAGCAATTTCATGACTCTGGAGTGGCTGGACGAAGCTCTCATTACTGCCATTCCCAGTTAGGGTACATACAAATACAGGTATAAAACATTCTGTTCTATCCAACCAGCCAAGGCCACAATTCAACAGTTCGAGAAATTCCTTTAATCACAAAGCAGGGTGACTTACGCTGACGTCCTCTTCGTGCGAGTTTGTAGAGAAGGCAGCAAGGGCAACACAAACAGAGCACGAGCGAGAACAGGAAGATCCCACAGAAGCTCACTCCAATGGCAACAAACGAACTAAAACTGAAACAAAAGGAAAACCAAGACCAGTTAGCAAAAGAAATGTAGATCATTTCCCTCAAAAGAAAACATTAACATATAAACAGCAGAATGTGCACATCTCTAACCAGCCTTGAATAGTTATTTATTTACTGAGATACAGGGCAGAATAGACCCTTTGAGCCCTTCGAGCTGTGTCGCCTAGCAACCCTCAATTAACCCTAGCTTAATCACAGGACAATTTACAATGAGGGGGAGGAAACCAGGGCACCTGGAGGAAACACACGCGGTCACAGGGAGACTGACAAGCTCCTTGCAGGTAAGGGTGGGAATTGAACCCAGGTCGCTTGAACTAGATTAGATTACATTAGTTTTGACTTTATTGTCATTGTGCCAAGTCCAAATACAAAGCCAATGAAATGCAGTTAGCATTTAACCAGAAATGCAAAGAATAGTGTTATTTACAAAATAACTGCGAATAAAATGTAAGTGCTACAGCACACAAATATAAAAGTACTGAGACAGTACAATACGGATTCAATACTGCTTAGCGCTGTGGTGTGAGGTTTAGCAGGGTCACAGCCGCAGGGAAGAAGCTCTTCCTGTGTCTGCTGGTGTGGGAGCGGAGTCTCCCGTAGCGCCTACCGGATGGGAGGAGAGTAAAAAGTCCATGGTTAGGGTGAGATGCATCCTTGATAATGCTTTACACCCTGCCCAGGCAGCATTTATGGTAGATGTTCTCAATGGTGGGCAATTGGGTGCCAATAATCCGCTGGGTAGTTTTCACCACACGCTGGAGTGCTTTGCGGTCCGATACGGAACAATTGCCATACCACACTGAGATGCAGTTGGTCAGTATAGCGCAATTATAAAGGGTTGCGCTAACCACTACACTATCCTGCCGCCCCAATAAGAGAGCAAAATATTCAGAATGGCATGTTATGAGCAAGGTACCGATATAGTTTCCAGCAAACCACACACACACACACACAATCTGCACTGTCACTGGCTCACTAGGGCCTCTCCGGAAAGGCAAACCTACCACTGAGAGAGCTTTGTGACATTTCTGATTTGTCTAAAGTAGTGTTATTTAATTCCAAGTGAGCACATTCTAATATGCAGTTTTGTAACGGGACCTCTAAAAAGCACAAGATATTAGCCATGCCCATATGATTTTTTGGTTTGTTTAGTAGCTCTTTTTTAAAGCTAACTGTTTGATTTGACAAAAGTTACTTGCATACTTGGCAGCGGAGCAGTCAGGCTGAACGAAGTTCTCTTTTCTAAGCTCCTCTTGATTGGTTCACTTATCTTAATTTCACGAAACAGCACGATTACAGGGCCTTCTGGCCCAGCGAGGCTGTGCTGCCCAATTGCACAGAGGTGAACAATTAACCTATTAAACTGTACGTCTTTGGACTGTGGGAGGAAAGCAGACCACACCCCCCCCCCACCCCCAAGGAAACTCACGCGGTCACAGGGAGAACATGTAATCTCCTTACAGGCAGCTGTGGAATTCAACCCGGATTGTTGTCGCTGTACTAGTGCGCCACCCCTAATTTACCTTCCAAACAATCCCCTTGCAAACAACATCCAGTGTGTGACTCTACGATCCAAAGTTAAGCTCCTTAACTTTTTTGATAGAAAGTTAAGGAACCCAAGATTGCATTCAATATACTTGGACTAAAGACTTTGCAAGGTCATGTTATGAGCAAGTCCCAGCTTATGGGACAGACCAGTTAAAGTATTTGTTGATTAGTGAAATATCTACAATTTCACATCTTCACATCTATTCTTCTTCTAAGCTAGCATGTAGGATGAATACATTGGAGGATCTTCTGAGAAAACTGATCTTTTACGGACCACAGGCCTTAATGAGTGGGTTGCAGTTCAGACCTCTCATTACTGGTTGATAATGATAGTGCCTTGGATCTTCCTAAATCCAACTTAAGTTCAAGGTTCAAAGTAAATTTATTATCAAAATACATATATGTCACCATATACTACTCTAAGATTAATGTTTGCAGGCATTCACAGAAAAACAAAATACAATAGAATCAATGAGAAACCACCCTCAAAGACTGACAGATAACCAATATGCAAAAGGAGACAAACTATGCAAATACCAAAAAAAAAGATCAAATAAATAATACTGAGAATAACAGGTTTAAAGTGGCTGCTTAAGTTGTGAACAACACACACAAAATTCTGGAGGAGCTCAGCAGACCAGGCAGCATCAATGGAAAAAAGCACAGTCGATGTGCCGGGTGCTTTGGCAGGCCCGAAACATCAACTGTACTCTTTTCCTGGCCTGCTGAGCTCCTCCAGCATTTTGTGCGTGTTGCTTGGATTTCCAGCACCTGCAGAGTTTCTCTTGTCTTGTGCTTAAGTTGCGGAATCAGTTCAATGTTGAGGTGAGTGAAGTTATCCACGCTGGTCCAGGAGCCTGACGGTTGAAGGGTATCAACTGTCCTTGAACCTAGCGGCGTGGGACCTAAGTTAGTGAATGTTTCTTTGAATGGTGGACACAATTTGAGAGGTTTTGCATCATTTTAATATTTTCATGTTTGTGTGGCTTACACCATTTACTCCCGTGCACATAACCGGTGGTAGCACGCCATGCAATTCACCATCAATAGATATCATAAGCCATTGGGCCAACACAATTAGGTGCTACTAATTGACATGGGAAACATACAAGACATTTAGAGTTGTAAATTATCCTAAAGTACGACATTAAAAAGTACTGATCACTCTAATGCACACACTGAACAGACTTAGATTTCTTTCATCCACAAACATCAAAGAAATGCGGTTCAGAATGCCAAACGGCTCCAGCTTGGCCAAAGCAATGCTTTCCCTGCAGACTTTAGTAAGAGTCAACCATTGCCAGCAACTCTGTGTTTGTTTTATCTTTATTTCAACACGTTTACTGAGGTAATTTTCAGGGTAGACGAACACAATATTGAAAGGAAGTCACACGTACATCCACCTCTACATAATTACTGTATACAGTTAGAGTTAAGTCCACACGTTACTTGGCTGGCCTGTAAACTCAGCAAAACAGTGCTAGTCTATTCAAACAGACAGATGATCTCAACCTTGTGGACTCTGCTGATAAGGTGCAAGGGCAGGCAGACGGGAACGTCTGAGGTGGAGCATGGCTCTTGAACAACACAGCACTAACACACAATCTACTGCCATGTTTATAAATCCACGAGCTTTCTTGAAAGCTCCTCATTTCTGTAAGCAGCCAAAATTCTCCAAAGTATCAGTGCTCTTTTTATTCCATCCCTTGTTCATCCACAACTACGTTCTTGAGGCCCATCTCCCCAAACCTCCCTCAATCTCCACTGCTCTTTCCTCCTTTTAGCTGCTCCTTAAACCCTACCCACAGTTCTACCGACATTTGTCCCAATGTAGGTCGGCGACATTTGTTTTGCTGAAGTAACACGCACAAAATGCCTGAGGTACCTCAGCAGGTCAGGCAGCATCTATGGAGAGGGATAAACAGTCGATGTTTCGGGACGAGACCCTTCATCAGGACTGGAAAGGAAGGGGGAAGATGCCAGAATAAGGTGGGGGAAGGGGAAGGAGTACAATCTAGAAGGTGAGAGGTGAAGCCAGGTGGGTGGTAATGGTGGACAACAAAATGGCGGATGAACTGAGTAGTATTTTGCAACAGTCTTCATGGTGGAAGATAGTAACAGCATGGTGGAAGTTCCAGGTGTCAGGGGTCATGAAGTTACCATAACTAGAGAGAAAGTTCTTGGGAAACAGTAAGGTCTGAAGGTAGTTAAGTCACCTGGACCAGATGGCGTACACCCTAGAGTTCTGAAAGAGGTGATTGATGAGATCATGGAGGCATTATTAATCATCTTTCAAGAATCACTAGATTCTGGAATGGTTCAGGAAGACTGGAAAAATTGTCACTCCACTCTTCAAGAAGGCAGGGAGGCAGAAGAAAGGAAACTATAGGCCAGTTAGTCTGACATCAGTGGTTGGGAGTCAATGATTAAAGATGAGGTCTCAGGGTACTTGGAGGCACATGATAAAATAGGCCGTAGTCATCAAGGGAAAATCTTGCCTGACAAATCCGTTGGGATTCTTTTAAGAAATATCAAGCAGGATTGATAAAAGAGGATCGGTTGTTATTGTGTACTTGGATTTTCAGAAGGCCTTTGACGAGGTGCCACACGTGAGGCTACTTAACAAGCTATGAGCCCATGGTATTACAGGAAAGATTCTAACATGGATAAAGCAGCGGCTGGTTGGCAAAGAGCAAAGAGTGGGGAAAAAAAGGGAGCGTTTTCTGGCTGGCTGCCCGTGATAGTGGTGTTCCACAGGGGTCTGTGTTGGGACCAATTCTTTTTATGCTATATGTCAATGATCTGGATAATGGAAGTGGTGGCTTTGTTGCAGTTTGCAGACGATAGGAAAAAAGGTCGAGGAGCAGGTAGTTTTGAAGAAATAGAGAGGCTACAGAAGGATTTAAATGGATTAGGAGAATGGGTAAAGAAGTGGCAGATGGAATACAATGTCAGGAAGTGTATGGTCATGCACTTTGGTAAAAGAAATTAAAGGGACGACTATTTTCTAAATGGAGAGAAAATACAAAAAAGCTGAGCTGCAAAGGGACTTGGGAGTCCTTGTGCAGAATTCCCTAAAGGCTGAGTCTGGGTGAGGAAGGCATTCATTTCAAGAGGACTAAAATATAAAAGCAAGGATGTATTGTTGAGACTTTATAGAACACTGGTGAGGCCTCACTTGGAGAATTGTGAAAGGATGTGCTGAAACTGCTGAGGGTTCAAAGGAGGCTCATGAAATATATCCAAGATTGAATGGACTGTCATATGAAGAGCGTCTGAAGGTTGTGGGCCTATATTCGCTGAAATTCAGAAGAATGATGGGTGACCTCATTGAAACCTATAAAAATGGTGAAAAGCCTTGACAGAGTGGATGTAGAGAGGATGTTTCCTATGGCGGGAGAGTCTAAGACCAGAAGACACAGCCTCAGAACAGAGAGGTGTCCTTGTACAGCGGAGATGAGGAGGAATTTCTTCAGCCAGAGAGCGGTGTATCTGTGGAATTCTTTGCCACAGGCAGCTGTGGAGGCCAAGTCTTTATGTGTATTTAAGGCAGAGATTGATTCTTGATTTGTCAGGGCATGAAGGGATACAGGGAGAAGGCAAGAGTTCAAGACTGAGAGGAAGATTGGATCAACCGTGATGAAATTGCAAAGCAGACTCGATGGGCCAAGTGGCCAAATTCTGTTTCTATATCTTATGATCTTGTGGTATGATAGAGATGGAGGAGCTTCATTGCTCTGTGCCAGCAGACGTAATAGGCACTAATTAGGTAAGTGGCAGAGTGTAGACAGAAAATTCAAGTGGGAACTATGTGAAACCCTTTGTGTATTCTAGCTGTGAGTCAACTGTGGTACAGCTGCCAACATTCTTGCTTCTGTGTCTGGAAACAATGGGATCAAACCCCACTCTGAAAATAAAAGTATTGGAACATAGACCGACAGTTCAGAGTGTTACATTAGCAGAGGTAAAAACTCTTAGCGATGGTTTAAACCAGAAACCCTGCCCCCCCCCCCCGCCCCACCGCTCCCTCAGGTGGCTGCAAATAATCCAGTGAACTATTTCAAAGATAACCAAAAAAGAGCCTAGGTTATTGTTCAATGAATGTCAAAGGGGATCATCTGATCGCTATCACATGGTGGGCAAGTTAGCTGTTGCATTTTCAGTACAACAGTGATAACATGTTGAATTTCCCATCGGCTGTTTAATACTCTAGGTTGCTATGCCCCATATTCCAAACTCTTGCCTGCCTTGTTTAGTTGTCAGCATCGATGGAGGTCACTCTTTGGTCTGCTTCAGACTTGGTCTTCCAGCACAGCGAGGCATCCACAAGGGCACGTTGCCAACCCGCACACTTGAGGCTGCAGACAGGAGAACGTGCCGAGGCTCGGTGAAGATAACACAAGTACTCCGTGGTAAAGGACAACAGTCTAGGCTCCTTCAGCTACCACACATGAAGGAGCTGAGGTGGGTGGGGAAGTCTGTCGCTCATCACCCCACAAGGCCACATGTGTTTGGCAGTGTCGCTATATTTTAATAAAAATTATGTTCACCAAATCACACTAAGAATTTAAGTTTTTTCACTTTTTCTTTTTGTATATATTTTATTATGAAAAAGATTTATTTTTGAAACATAAAAGCAGTGTAAAGCAGTCCAAGAGACATATCCAGAAGCAATGAACCTGCAAACAACATCACATTACTCACTGGGTTGGAAACATTTGGAAAACACGCACAGTCCTGCAGGCAACTGCAATCCTACCATGCAAGGCCTGATCTAGCTGGATACAGCCAACCAGCAATTGCCCAACTGTCCTCCAACAGAGAGGGTGCAGCACTTCTCCAGAACTTACGCAGGAATTCTGCCTCCGGAACTATCTCTCGGCAGGACCTTCTCATTTAGGACTTGAAGTATCTGCAAAACATCAGTTCTGCCCCTCCCTGGGACTCCAGTGGTGAGCACAGACAAAACAGAAAGCCCTGGTCAATTGTTTCTGCTCTAGAAACTTCCACAGAATACTGTTCTGCATAATTTCCTCAGGAATTACCATCATTTCAAAAAACAGCATAAACAACTTCCCGCTCTCCCCTCCCCTCACCTGGATCTACCCATCACCTGCCAGCTCTTGCTCTATCCCCTTTCCTTCATCTTTTTATACTGGCTATCTTTCAAAGTAAATTTATTATCAAAGTACATATATATCACCATACACTATCCTGAGACCCATTTTCTTGCAGACATTCACGATGAAACAAAGAAACACACGAGAATCAATGAAAAAACGCACACAATAAAGTCAAACAAAAAAACCAATTGCTAAAAGCGACAGAGTGTGCAAGTAAAAAAAAAATAAATAAGCAATAAATACTGAGAACACGAATTGTAGAGTCCTTAAGTGCGAGTCCAGAGATTGTGGAATCAGTTCAGTGTTGGGGTGAGTGAAGCTATCTCCTCTGGTTCGAGAGCCTGATGGTTGAGGGGAACTACCTTTTCCTGAACTTGGTGGTGTGGGACTTGCGGTTCCTGTCCCTCCATCTTGATGACAGCAGAGAGAAGACAGCGTGGCCTGGATATTAGGGGTCCTTGTTGGTGGATGCAGCTTTCCTGCAACAGCACTCTTTGTAAATGTGCTCAATAGTTGTGGGGGAGGGGGGGAGTGGGGGAGCGGCTTTATCTGTGATGGACTAGGCTGTATTCAATATTGTAGGATTTTCCATTCAAGGGCATCGGTGTTCCGATACCAGGCCACAACGCATCTATAGACGTTTGTCAAAGTTCTTAGATAACATACCAATACCAAATCTGCGCAAACTTCTAAGAATGTAGAGGTGCTGTCGTGCCTTCTTTGTAAGTAGTGCCTTCGTTGAAGACAAACTAGCAAATAAAAAAAATCATAATACTGAGAGAACATGAGCCTAGAGTCCTTGAGAGTGAGACCAGACCAGATGAGAAGCTTTGACCCAAAATGTCGATGGTCCATTTCGCTCCATAGACACTGCTAAGCTCCCAAGTCTGTTGTGTAGGTACTAAGCTGCCTTATTGGGAATGCTGCTCTCCCAGGGTATAGCCCAGGGCCCATGCAATCCAGTTGCTTCTGTTCTGGGGCAATGACTACAGTGATGCTCCAACCATTAGCCCGCATAGTACAACAGTTGTAAGTACTGATGATCTAACTCGCAAGAAACGTGGATCCCATGACCATCTTATATAATCACTATCACACGTGGAATCAATCAAATAGGGAGAAATAGCAGAGTTGGCATAAGATTACTGCAGTTTAGAAAGTGGCACCATTAACACTGCAGAAACTCAAACTCAAAACACATTCAATTTCTTGGCAGCTACATCAGACCTGTAGCTGAGCTAGCAAGGGAGGGGGAGGAGGATTCCTCATTAAGGCAAGGAGAAGCTCCTATTAGGCAATTCTTCCTCCTCGATATAAATGATTCCATACAGAATGTTAACATCAAAATCATAGACAAACCCAGATGACCTCATTCTATCATGTAATCAAATGCAATTAAAGCTTACAGTCAAGCTATTGCAACACTCTTTATTTATTTGGAACATCATAACATTTTATGATGCACCAGCCACCATTTGGAGCAGGAAATCTCAGTTTTCCAATAGCTAGGTTTCTGTGCTGAGAACAAAACCCTCAAATTCCCTTCCTTCGTTACGTGCTGTGTTGTATGATGTAAGCAATCATGGTTCTGCTGAAGGGTCTCGGCCCGAAACGTCGACTGTACTCTTCTCCATAGATGCTGCTTGGCCTTCTGAGTTCCTGAGTGTGTTGCTTGGATTTCCAGCAATTGCAGATTTTCTCTTGTTTGTAATGGTCTTGCCATGACTATGATTGTTCTCGGCAAATTTTTCTGGTTGGCCATTGCCTTCTTCTGGACAGTGTCTTTACAAGATGGATGACCCCAGCCATTATCAATACTTTTCCAAGACTGTCTGCCTGGCATCAGTGGTCGTAGGACTTGTGGCGTGCACCCGCCGCTCGTACGACCATCCACCTTCTGCTTCCATGGCTTCAAGTGACTGTGTCTGGGCGGGGGAGCTAAGCAGCTGCCACATCTTGCTCAAGGGGTGACCTGCAGGCTAGCAGAAGGAAGAAGCACTTTACACCTCCTATAGCAGAGATGTATCTCCACCCCACCACCCTTCCCTTCCTTATCTTCTTCAAAACACACTCACTTCCTTTGTTAATATGTTCCCTGCAATCTACCTCTTCCACTGAGCCTTTGGCCATCTTTCCAGTTACCTTTTCAAGAGGTAAAATTTTATTTAAGAACATTCCTGTGGCATGCATGTGTTAGGGCAGGCAAGAATTCCTTAGTCATAGTCATAGTCATAGTCATACTTTATTGATCCCGAGGGAAATTTGTTTTCGTTACTGTGGCGCCATAAGTAATTAAGTAGTAATAAAACCATAAATAATCAAACAGTAATATGTAAATTATGCCAGGAAATAAGTCCAGGACCAGCCTATTGGCTCAGGGTGTCTGACCCTCCAAGGGAGGAGTTGTAAAGTTTGATGGCCACAGGCAGGAATGACTTCCTATGACGCTCTGTGTTGCATCTGGGTGGAATGAGTCTCTGGCTGAATGTACTCCTGTGCCCAACCAGTCCATTATGTAGTGGATGGGAGACATTATTACTCAAATGTAACTCAGATTGATATGCCTTCTCCAGCTCCGTACAATGCTACCTCATTGTTCTCTGATCCTGCAGACAGGCCACAGCAATCTCTAAGAAAATCTTCAGACCTGATGAAATGGAGGGTTATATTGAATTGCAATGATTATAAGTGACCTTATTTGACTTGGCTTTACAATCAGGCCACGGATTGCACTATTAAGGTTTGACCTGGATTCATCTCCACCTCCCCATTTTCAGTGTGAATCCATTACAAAGCAGTCACTCAACTGGCATCCTATCCACCATCCTAAACATCCCAACTCTTCATCACTATGGCCACTGGGGCAAATTAATATGGTTTCTCCAACAGCATCTCCAAAAATGCAACCTCTTACCTGCCAGGTCCCAAAGTCCTTGCAGATACCATTCATATACTGAAATATGACTGACATTCCTTCCTCAATAGTGAGTGTAAGTGTGGAGCTCTCTATTCATCATCACCAAGGGAGCTCCCTCCTTACAATAACTGGAGCTGTTCACGCAGCCATTCACCAATAACTTTACCAAGAAATAGTCTTCCAGCTAGCAACACCCACCCACGTCCAAATACGTCTGGACAGTAAATGTTCCAGCTACTAATATCATAATGCCTATAATAGCAATGCTATGAAGGCAATCTTTATTTTGATTCAAATTCTCCTGAAGACCTGTTGAACACAATGATTGTTACAGGTCAAGAAATTTGCAGTGGGGTCACAGCAAGTTGAAGTACAACCTTTCTTGGGTTAACTAAGGGCACAGCTGACCATCAGACCTTGAGAAGAAAACACAACAGCATCACCAAGGCAACACTTTTGGCCTCTGATTGGGTAATTGCTATTCTGTAACCGCGCCCCCCCCTCCCATTCTCAAGTCTAACCTGGTTAAAAAAAGTTATGATTTTTGTCTTTGCACTGATATTCATGTATTATACTTAATAATTTCATTGCTAGAGCTAAGATTGTTTTTGCTTAAATCAGCAGTTCAGGATTGCCATAGCAACTGATTTCTAATTTGGTAAAGTTATTTTATATCCCTTGGTTATAAAATCAACTATTATCAATACTGGAAAATATTAAGCCAGGAATATAGTAAACAGAACTTAAACAATATAAATATCTAACAGCATGTGTGATGACAGGACCATTCGAATATCATGAATTGGCTACAAACACCTATCTGGCTTCTTTCATTACAATGACCATAACCCCAACATACAACCTCTGCTACTCCCGTCCTATTTGTCACCAAGTCCATTTCAGCTAACGTTCACTGGATCACAATTAACACGCATATCATTAAACTTTAAGCCTGCTCAGCCATTCAACAAATTCATAGTTTATCTGACTCTCACCTCAACTCTGCCCACTTTGAGGAACTTTTGTACGTCACCAAAGACTCTAGAAAATTTCTACAGGTGTGCCACAGAGAGCAATACCACAAAATGGCAGCATCCATCATTAAGGACCCCCATCACACAGGACATACCTCTTTCTCATTGCTACCATCAGGTAGGAGGTACAGAAACCTGAAGGCACACACTCAGTGATTCAGGAACAGCTTCTTCCCTCTGCCAACTGATTTCTAAATGGACAATGAAACCACAAACTTTACCTACCTTTTTGCAGTACTTATTTAATTTAACTAATATATATATTCACACACACTGCAATTCTCTGTTTTTTCTCTCTATTCTATTATAATTATGGCATTGTATTGTACTGTTGCCACAAAGACAACAAGTTTATCAACATATGCCGGTGATATTAAACGATTTTGATTCTGATTCTGACTGGTTGCATCACTGTCTGGTGTGGAAGCTCCAATGCACTCGATCATAACAGGCTTCAGAAAGTGAGCTAGCCAATACTAAAAAGAATACCAAAAGTTTCTTCAGATGCATGAAGTGTAAAGGAGAGGTGAGAATGGATAATGGACCGCAGGAAAATGATGCTGGAGAGGTAGAAATGGGGGACAAGGAAATGACAGATGAACTGAATAAGTATTTTGCATTATTTCTCCACTGTGAAAGACACTAGCAGTATCGTGTAAGTTCGAGAGTGTCAGGGGTCACAAATATGTGATTGCCCTTACTATGGAGAAGGTTTTTGGGAAACTGAAAGACCAGAAGGTAGATAAGTCACCTGGACCAGATGGTGTACACCTCAGGGCTTTGAAAGAGGTGGCTGAAGAAATTGTGGAGGCATTAGTAATAATCTTTCAAGAATCACTATGTTCTGGAAAGGTTTGGCAAGACTGGAAAATTGCAAATGTCACTTCATCATTTCAAGAGGGAGAGAGGCAGAAGAAATGAAATTATAGGCCAGTTAGTCTGACCTTTGGGAAGATGTTGGAGTCAATTGTTAAGGATGTGGTTTTGGGGTAATTGTAGGCCACAGCACGGTTTCCTCAAGGGAAAATTTTGCCTAACAAATCTGTTGGAATTCTTTGAAGAAATGATTCAAAGATTCACGGGAATGATTCCAGGAATGAACGGGTTACTGTATGAAGCACATCTGGTAGCTCTTGGGCTGTATTCCCTGGAGTTCAGGAGAATGATGGTGAGATCTCATTGAAATATTCCAAATGTTAAAAGACCTGAACAGATTAGATATGGCAAAGTTATTTCCCCTGGTAGGGTAGTCTAGGACAAGAGGGCATGACTTCAGGATTAAAGGGCGTCCATTTAGAACAGAGATCCAGAGAAATTACTTTAGTCAGAGGGTGGTAAATCTGTGGAATTTGTTGCCATGAGCGGCTGTGGAGGCCAAGTCATTAGTGGATTTAAGGCAGAGATAGATAGCTTCTTGATTACCCGGGGCATCAAAGGGTATGGGGTGAAAGCAGGGAGTGGGGATGACTGGAAGAATTGGATCAGCCCATGACTGAATGGCGGAGCAGACTCAATGGGCCGAATGGCCTACTTCTGCTCCTATATCTTATAGTCTTAAATAAGGTTGTAGATTCAGCTAGCTCCATTAAGTGTAAGAACCTTTCTGACCATCCAGGACATCTTCAAATGGAGGTTCCTGAAGAAGGTGGCATCCATCACTCAGTTTCTTTCCCTCTACCATCAGATTTTGAATGGTTCATGAACACTACTACACTATTCCTCTTTTGCACTAGTTAAAACACATTAGTTTATTAGGCCTGCACTGTGCTGCTGCCACAAATATCACAATTCATGTTCGTGACAATAAATCTGATTGTTGTTTTGATTCCGCTCTGATTTCAATTCCTTTTCATCCCTTCTCTAATCTGAAAATATTCCAAGTCTCTGTTTCCGCTGACTTTTGAGGAGATATGTTCCATCGCTCACAACCTGCAGAGGGAATCCTTCATGGTCTCACACCTCTTAATACTCCAATCTTGCAACCCTCTCAAATATCAGCATTCCAAATCTGGTCTCCTGCCCATTCCAGAATTTAATGGCAGCACCTCCTTCACTTGCCAAGGGTCTAAATTTAGAAGAGCCTCCTGAAGCGTCCCTGCCTATCCGCCATTCATAATCTCTTCCACTACGCTTTTGGGTTCTACCCCCAATTTCTCTTTTGGCGGCACTTTGTCCATTATTTATTTCATATAACACGTGGGATTTGCCCCGGGATCAATAAAGTATGACTATGACTATGACTGTGGATTTATCTCAAAACTTTTTGCTACATTCATGGTGTGTCAAAAATAAAAAGTGGCTCTGTTACTGTTTTATTCAATTCAATTCAAGTTCAATTGTCAATCAGCCATTCACGATTACCCATGAATACAACCAAAAGAAACACCGTTACTCCGGGGTCAAGGAGCAAAACACAGTACCAACAGTCATACACAGCACAAAGCACACACAGCACATACAAGATCATAAACACATGTAAGGTATCGGTAAAATACAGTCACGGAAAAAGTAATAGTCCATACTGTGGAAGCATATCTGTAACCCTGGAGTCTTTGTGAATTTGTAGCTTTTGTAAAATGTAACGTGAACAAGACAGAACTTATGAAATCCCGAAGTGCTTTGCAGGTTTGGATGGGAAGCTCACAAGTTTGTGTGTGTTTTATGATAGAAAACTGTTTTTTACAGATAGGAGATTTGGTTTATTGGTGGCGGGGGGGGGGATTGTTTTGACAACAGGCGTAATCAGGATAAAGCTTCTAAAGAACAAATGTCAACATGAGATAACAGAGGAATGTTATGGAATGGAACAATTCAATTACAGTCGGCCCTCCTCATCCACGGGGCATTGGTTCCGGGACACCCCGCAGATACCAAAAAACTTTTATAAAATGGGGTAGTATTTGCATACAACCCACGCACATCCTCCCGTATACTTTAAATCATCTCCAGATTACTTATAATACCTAATACAATATAAATGCTATGTAAATAGTTGTTATACTATATTGTTTAGGGAATAATTTCAAGAAAAAAAGTCCGTACATGTTCAGTACAGACGCAACAATTGCAGCTCTTCTGGGAATGCTGATGCTGATTGGCATCAGCCGATCCCGATTCTCCCCTGATCTTTTAAGTTCTTGAGGCTGTAGTGCTTTACATAGCTAGCCAGCCATCCCTTACTAGCTTTAAACTCCTTCCTCTCGTTTACAACACAAGTAGCGAACGAACGAGACGCAAGGTGAACAATAAAATCATCTCTAGATTACAATGGAAATGCTATATAAATAGTTGTTATACTGTATTGTTTAGGGATTAAGTATGCTTTGGAGGAGGCTCAATAATACTAAAGTCAGGATCTGTGGAGGTTGAGGGCTGAGGACCACTTTGGCAAGCGACATGCCACTTTTCAAAAGATCTAAGATTTCTACTTTCTCGGCGAGAGATAGCACCTTACGCTCCCTCTTAGCCTTTGAGGAATTGCTTTGACCACTTAATTGCTTTTAAGGAGCCATTTTTTCCACAGAAACAAGGTAGCAACCGAACCAGACGCGAGGCAAACAATGCTCAAACAATGAGTGCTGGAGAGAGAACTTCCAGGTTTTCCCGATCTGCGGTTGGTGGAACCTGAGCATGCGGAACCCGCGGATAAGGAGGGCCGACGGTACTGTTCTCTGTAAAAGTATAGAAGTGCTCTGTTTGAAACATAAGATCAAAGCTATTTTTTCCATATGATATTTGGCTAGAAAATTAAACTCCCCTTGCAAGTAAAATAATAAATGCATTATTAATGTGACCCACTCTGAATTCGGTTGTAGTTTGTTTTTTAACATTCGAAGACCTAGTTGAGCTGTACACAACAAGACCCTGAGTCCACAGAAATCTGCAGTGAACCACAATACAGCTTTTCTTCTGCAGGGCAAAATACTGGGGGGGGGGGGAGCGCAGGAAGAACGGGCAGCTCCAACTCCAGCCTGGGCACCATGACATAGCGTGCCCAGTGGAGTGCACCGGCTTCGCCCATGTCCCATCTCAATGCACCACGGTAATTTGATCTGTATGGATGGTACACAAGAGATGTACAGCACTTCACTGTTCCTTTGGTACACGTGATAGCAATAAACCAATTTATATTGATAGGTCATTGAGACCCAGCGAGACTGCTTGCCAAGTTGCACGGGGCTACTTAAAATATTTTGCATTGAGATAAGCGAATTATCAGGAGCACTAGATTTAAAACAGGGGCTCCCAACCCTTTTTGTGCCATGGACCCCTAACAGAGGGGTACGTCGAACCCAGACTGGGAACCCCCAATTTACAATGTCACTTGAAACCATTTTCCCACCCATGTACTGATATGAGAAGGTCCTGATGTCCCCCATCTGGTAAGGCAGCCGTGCTTTCTTAACCGCAAAATGATTGATAAAAGAAACACGCTCTAAGACCCAGACAGCTTGGCTCTAAATCTGCATTAGTCTGTAAATTCAAGAACCTTAAATGATTGGGTTCTGAATAATTTCCTCTTCTTGTGACCAAAGAGGAAGAAAGAGGGCTGTGTGTGCACTGCTTTACGCATTGTGAAATCTCACAAAAGTTGGTTCTCTCTGACATATTTGCCATGATTGAGCTTGTTTGCTCAATTATGGGGTTTTCCTGTCACCGAAGGATCAGGGGAAGGTGGGGGGGGGGGTGGTGATGACCAGTAACTATTAACTTCCATAGTAAACCCTTGCTGAGGTTGGTCCATCGTGGGTAGTAATATGTGAATTATGCCAGGAAGTAAGTCCAGGACCAGCCTATTGGCTCAGGGTGTCTGACCCTCCAAGGGAGGAGTTGTAAAGTTCGATGGCCGCAGGCAGGAATGACTTCCTATGACACTCTGTGTTGCATCTCGGAGGAATGAGTCTCTGGCTGAATGTACTCCTGTGCCCAACCAGTACATTATGTAGTGGATGGGAGTCATTGACCAAGATGGCATGCAACTTGGACAGCATCCTCTTTTCAGACACCACCGTGAGAGAGTCCAGTTCCATCCCCACAACATCACTGGCCTTATGAATGAGTTTGTTGATTCTGTTGGTGTCTGCTACCCTCAGCCTGCTGCCCTCACAGCGTGTATGGAAATGAATAAACAGTTGATATTTTGGGCTAAGGCCCTTTGTCTCTCACCACTGTGTTCAGGAACAGTTATTACCCCTCAATCATCAGGCCCTTGAACCAGAGGGAGTAAGTTCACTCAACTTCATTCAGCCCATCGATGGACTGTTCCCTCACCCTGTGGAGTCACCATGTGCTAAGGTGAAGCCACCCTCAGGGTGGAGAAGCAACACCTTACATTCCATCTGGGTAGCCTCCAATCTGATGGCAAGAATATCGATTTCTCCTTCTAGTTAAAAAATGCTTCCCTCCCCCTCCCGTCTTCTTCTATTCCCCACTCTGACCTTTCGCTTATTCTCACCTGGCTATTACTTCCCCCGGGTCCCCTCAACCTTCCTTTTCCCCAATGGTCCACTCTCCTCTTCTTTCAGATTCTTTCTTCTCCAGTCCTTGACTTTTCCCACTCGCCTGGCTTCATCTATCACCTTCTAACTATGGTCCTTTCCCTCCCCCCACCTTTTTATTCTGACGTCATCCCCCTTCCTTCTCAGCCCTGACAAAGGGCCTTAGCCCAAAATATCAACTGTTTATTCATTTCCATACACACTGCGAGGGCAGCAGGCTAAGGGTAGCAGACACCAACAGAATCAACAAACTCATTCGTAAGGCCAGTGATGTTGTGGGGATGGAACTGGACTCTCTCACGGTGGTGTCTGAAAAGAGGATGCTGTCCAAGTTGCATGCCATCTTGGACAAGGTCTCCTATCCACTACATAATGTACTGGTTGGGCACAGGAGTACATTCAGCCAGAGACTCACTCCACTGAGATGCAACACAGAGCGTCATAGGAAGTCATTCCTGCCTGTGGCCATCAAACTTTACAACTCCTCCCTTGGAGGGTCAGACACCCTGAGCCAATAGACTGGCCCTGGACTTAGTCCCTGGCATAATTCACATAATACTATTTAATTATTTATGGTTTTACTACTATTTAATTATTTATGGTGCAACTGTAATGAAAACCAATCTCCCCCGCGATCAATAAAGTATGACTATGCCTGACCTGCTGAGTTCCTCCAGCATTTTGCTCCTGAACCTGGTGGTGTGAGAATATTGAAAGCAAGTAGTAAAATAAAACTCTGCAACTATAAAATCCCAATCTTTAAACTATATGAAGAGCTGTCTTCTTCTCTAATACTCAGGTGATTTTTGTGTCCAGCAGTTTAAAGTCGGTCAGCAATGGGGAAATGGATAGCTATCACGCATAATCATGTGCTTCACCATAAACTCAAATTAAATTTCACTTATGACACAGCAGCCTCCTGACAAATCATTCCACCACCCCCTGAATTTCCCTTAGCAATTATCGTTATAATTTACTGAAGCAGTATGAACAATTAATGCAGCTTGAAGCAATTTTGGACAATTGTATGTTGCAGACTCCCAAACAAACACTAATTTCCTATCATTCATCAAACTTGCTTCATTTATGGAAGGTCCGCAAATATTCAATGTGGAATAACAGAGACATTTTTTGAGAGACTTAAAAAAAGTATTTTCTGCACAATGCCTTTGCTACTTATTATACATATTTTGCATGAAGTGGATAACTGCATTTTCTTTCTAAAACTTTATTTAAATCTAATTAATGTGAAGTTAATAGAAATTACATAATTGGCTAGATTATGTCGACATTTTTTTTTACAGCACATCTGTTGCCTTGTTAATCCCTTTTCCTGTTGCATCAGCACAGAAAAACAATGTTTTAAACTTAAACATGGGAAATTCTACAGTTGCTAGAAATCTAAAGCAACACACACAAAATGCTGGAGGAACTCAGCAGGCCAGGCTGCATCTATGGAAAAGAATAAACAGCCAACGTCTTGGGCCTAGACCCTTCTTCAGGACCGGAAAGGAAGCAGGAAGACGCCAAATTGAAAAGGTTGGGGCGGGGGGGGGGCAGGGGAAGGAAGCTAACTGGAAGATGATAGGTAAAGCCGGTGGGTGGGAAAAATAAATGGCTGGAGAAGAAGGGATCTGATAGGAGAGGAGAATGAGGAGAATGGACCTCAAGAGAAAGGGAAAGAGGAGGAAACCCAAGCAGAGGAGATAGGCAGGGGAGAAGAGGTAAGAGGCCTGAGTGGGGAGTAGAAGAAGGAGAAATCAATATTCATACCGTCTGGTTGCAGGCTACTTGGATGGAACAGAAGGTGTCACTCCTCCACCTTGTGGGTGGCCTGACCTTGGCACGAGGAGGTCTTGAATCAACATGTCAGAACGGGAATGGGAATTAAAATGTTTGGCCACCAGGAAGTTCTACTTTTGACGGATGGAGTGGAGGTGCTCAATGAGGTGGTCTCCCAATTTACGATGGCTCTCACCAATGTAGAGGAAGCCGCGTCAGGAGCACCGGACGGAATGGATGGCCCCAGCAGATTCGCAGGTGAAGTGTTGCCTCACCTGGAAGGACTGTTAAAACTTAAAGCGGCGTCTCTTCAAGTCCACTAGGTGTCAGCTTTAAGTTCAAGTTCAACTGCCATTCAACCATACACGAATACCCCTGAATACAGCCAAACAAAGCCGCTTTCCTCCAGGGCCAAGGTACAAAGCACAGAACCAATAGTCAGACACAGCATAAGGCACATATAACACATATAAGACAGCAAGGACAAACAGATAGCAGTAAGAAACAGTCACACAAAAAAATATCTAGTCCAAGTCCTTGAGTCCGTGATTGTTGCAGCAGTCTGCAGTCAAACATAATATAGCTTGTCTTTTGCCGAGCAAACACTGAGGGCAGCATCTACTCTGGTGGAGTGCCCATCTCCAACGCCCCTGGAAGGCAGTCAACAGTGCGGCTTGTGGCCAAGTCTGTGCTATCAGCAAGACTGCACAGCTTCCCCGCCATTCACCAATAAACCAATGAATTAGACTTCCAGCATTCCGCCCCAGCAATGTCCAACAGGGTCTTGCAATCACAATAAAAGCCACTTAGACCATCATCGGCTTCTACTTGGTATAATCCACCTTAGCTCTCTACAGACATCAGGGTGTTCTTTACAACTGAATCAAGGCCATTTGAGTATCTCAGAAACCACTGATCTTCTCGGATTTTCCACACACAACAGTCTCTAGAGTTGCAAATCACAAACACAAGAAAGTCTGCAGATGCTGGAAATCCAAAGCAACGCACACAAAATGCAGGAAAAGCTCCGCAAGTTGGTCAGCAAGAAGGGTCTTGGCCCGAAAAGTCGTCGACTATTTATTTATTTCTATAGCTACTGCCTGACTTGCTGAGTTCCTCTAGCATCTTGAGAAGGTCACTAGAGTTTACAGAGAATGGTGTGAAAACCAAAAAAAAAAAATCCAGTGAGTGGCAGCTTGGTGGTCAAAAACGGCTTGTTTATGAGAGAGATCAGAGGAGAGTGGCCAGCCTAGTTCAAGCTGACAGTAATTCAGATAACCGTGTGTTACAACAGTGATGTGCAGAAGAGCATCTCTGAATGTCCAATTTTGAAATGGATGGACCAGAGCAGCAGAAAGCTACAGACATACATTCAGAGGCCAATTTATCAGGTACAGGAGCTACCTAATTCAGTGGTCACCGAGTGTAGGTAGAAAGTTTGCATGCCAGTTGCTCATGTAACATACTGCCCATTACACCACTGGTGTTCAGTGCGGCAATGAATATCCTCCATCTCTGCCCGTATAGAAGGATCCTTAATTACTGTTTCCATTACAAACGTCTTTTGACCAGTCAGGGTTGTTAGCCCTGAGCTGAACTCCCGAACCCGGAGGACTGGTGGACCACTCCTAGTCTGGTCTCTACCCTTTGACCTGCTTGGCATGGGTGATCCTACCGAGCGCCAAAGCACAAGGCCCTGACTCCAGCCAACATACAGCAGTACTCTGGGCCATCGAGGCACGTAAGCCTCTAAGCCATGACAAGGTTGTGGTCCTCTTGGAGGTTGCTTAGATAAACTGAACTAAGAATGTTAAATTATCCTTTTTTTTGTCCTTGACCTTTTAAGCAGACTAGACTTTGAAATAAAGTGATGTTAATTATTGGCATTTTTCTTCTACAAAAAAAAATGGCTTCCTTCCTCTTTTTCTTTAAAAAAAGCCAATTTTAGAAGAACAGAACAATAGCACAGATTTCAGGAACCAGATGATATCTGATGTAGAAAATGACTCATGCCCCTCCTCACAACTTTTCCACTAAACTGTATTGTTTGGCGGAGCCAAGTCTTAACGGTAACGTGGGACACAAGGAAACAACAGACTTGATGCGCTGGCTATAAATGGAAACACTTAACATTCACAGCACTTTAAGAAGAAACACTTAAGTGGAGATGAAGCTGTGTGCGAGGGTCCAGAAGTTACGCCACCCGGATAGTTAAAACTGTTTCTAGAGCTTGGCTTTATAGAGTGTTCATGAAGTTGCCGCTCTCAGGGTAGAGGAGCAATACTTTATATTCCACCCGGGTATCGATTTTTCCCTCCGGTGAACAAATTCCACCTGCCCCCTCCTCTATTCTCCACACTGACCTTTTACTTCTTCTCAGCTGCCTATTACTTACCCCTGGGTACCTTCCTCCTTCCCTTTCTCCTATGGTCCGCTCTCCTCTCCTATCAGGTACTTTCTTCTCCAGCCCTTAACTCCCACCCACCTATCATGTTCCAGCTCGCCTCCTTCCCCTCCCTCCACCTTTTAGTTCTGGCATCTCCCCCCTTCCTTCTCGGTCCTGATGAAGGATCTCAGCCCGAAACGTCGACTCTTTACACTTTTCCGTCCATGCTGCCCCAGTTCCTCCAGCATTTTGTGTGCGTTGCTTTGGATTTCCAGCATCCGCAGACTTTCTCCTGTTTGTGATTGGCAGCCCTGCATCTGCTCCCTGAGCGAGAGCCTAGCCAGAGGATGAAGAACAAACTGTTTGCTTGTGCCCCAGGCCACAAAATGGTGGGTGGGAACAGACCGCAAATACAGCTAGGTAGAACATAGAACAACACAGCACAGGAACAGGCCCTTCAGCCTTCAGTGTGGTGCTGAACCAAATAAACTAACAATCAAATGGCCAATCTCCTGCCAACACAATGTCCATATCTTCCCATTTCCCTCACATTCATGTGCCTATCTAAACGTCTCTTAAAAGTCCCTAATATTTCTACCTCTACCACCTCCCCAGGCAATGCATTCCAAGCACCCACCACACAGTGTAAAAAAACTTGCCCATCACATCTCCTTTCAAATTATGATCTCTCACTTTAAATGCATGCCCTCTGGTACTAGATATTTCAACCCTGGGAAAATGATACTGTCTACTTTATCTGTGCCTCTCATAATCTTCTCAACCTCCATCAGATCTCCCTTCAGACTCTGCTGAAAGCCACGGACATGCAAGGAACCAATGCTCACAGCAACTGGTATCCAAGGATAATGGCCAGCGAAGATGACTCAGCTATTTGGTTGGCCGGAACCCAGCGCAGAGTAGTGGCCAGTGTGACAGCCAACTCATCCAAGCAACGAGTCAAACCAATATAATAGCGAGCACTCGACAGAAATAACACTCAATTGTGCACTGATGACATCACGTCAACTGGTGACAAGACATTTGTGACCCAACCTCCAAGCTCGGCGAACAACCCTACAAACAAGCAGCCAACCCGAGCTACCAATCTTCTCTTTCATTTGAAAATAGCAAGCATTAGTTGGGTTGAGTTGTTCTCCGATCTTGACAATTTACTTGCAAACGTTTCGTCACCCTATGAGGAGACATTGTCAGTGCGTTGTTAATTGTCCTCCGAATGTTGGCCTTTATACACTTCTCAATCAGCTGATTGGACGTCATTTCCAAAAGTCAGTTGTGGTGTGGTGAGGAAATCTCGTCACTGATTGGCTGTGTGGTGAACTTCATGCGTTGTGGTTTGGAATTTTGCCCACATCGATTCACAAATAGGATCAAGATCAACAACAACAGGGACTAGTTAAAAAAACAATTGTTACAGAAACAGCAAGTGCTCCCTGTACACTGAATTTTGATTAGCAAAGAAATGTGATGACAAAGATAAAAAGGTTCTACAGGCAAGGCAGCATCAATGAGGAGAGAACCAGAGACCTTTTAAGCTCAAGGAGATTTGAGAGAGTGGTTGAAGCTGAGTTACTGACAGCAAAAGTTCCTAGATGTGCACTAGAACTGCCTGGGCATTGAAGGCTATGGACCACTGGTCCATACAGATACACCACCAGTCACTGTGGACGATTTGCATAGAATGGCCTATTTCCACACGTCACAATTGTATGACTCATCAGAACAGGAAAAGCGGGAAAGGATGCTTCAAAATCAAGCTGAGGCATTGTGTAAGTGCCATTAGGGACACACGATTTCACCTGCCCACTCAGTCACCAAGCTTTTAAAAAAAACCCTGTCAAACAACCACCGCTCCCTTTCCACCCAGTGTCTAATCCCATCCGGTTGTCACTCACGCTGGCAGCCTCCTTTAGGTCTTGAGAAATATTTCTTTCACTTTGGTATCAAAAGTTCTCTACAAAGGTGCGGCAACCATTTTGGCAAACAAAATACAATCGAGTTTCTATAAATATTGAATACTGGTTAAATGCCACCCGATTCCTGGAATGTGCGGACTGTTCTGTGAGGAAAGACCAGAGAGCACAGTCTGAGAATACAAGGACGTCCTTAGAGAACCAAGATGAGGAGGAATTTCTTCAGCCAGAAGGTGTGAATCTGTGTGATTCATTACCCCATATGGCTGTGGACACCATGCCATTGGGTATCTTTAAAGCGGGGGCTGATTAAGATCATAAGACTTAGAAGCATAATTAAGCCATTTGGCCGATCGAGTCTGCTCTGCAATTTCATCATGGCTGATCCAATTTTCCTCTCAACCCCAATCCTGCCTTCCCCTCATATCCCTACACGCCTTGACCAATCAAGAATCTATCAACCTCTGCTTTAAACATACATAAAAACCTGGCCTTCACAGCTGCCTGTGGTAAAGAATTCTACAGATTCACCACTCTCTGACTAAAGAAATTCCTCCTTGTCTCCATTCTAAAATGATGCCCCTCTATTCTGAGGCTGTGTCCTCTGGTCTTAGGTTCTCCCACCATAGGAAACATCCTCTAACATTCACTCTATCAAGGCCTTTCCCATTCAACAGATTTCAATGAGGTCACCCCTCATTCTTCTGAATTCCAGTGAATAAAGGACAAGAGCCATCAAACGCTCCTCGTACAACAAGCCATTCAATCCTGGAATCATTTTTGTGAACCCCCTCTGAACTCTTTCTACTTTCAGCACATCCTTTCAAAGATAAGGGGACCAAAACTACTCACAGTACTCCAAGTGAGGCCTTACCAGTGCTTTATAAAGTCTCAACATTACATACTTGCTTTTTTACTCTATTCCCTTTGAAATGAGTGCTAGCATTGCATTTGCCTTCCTCACCACAGACTCAAACTGCAAATTGACCTTTAGGGAACGTTCTTTCTGTGACTGTGTGGGTTTCCTACAGGGTAATCTGGATGAAGGTTCAGGATTCTTTGCCGGAGGGGGTTCCCTTCCACAACCCCACACACATGTTGATGGGTTACTTGGCCTTTGTATATTAGCCCTAGCAAATAGGTGACTAACTGTCAGTGTGGTCTCAGCAAATCGAAAGGGCTCTTTCCATACCCCCCACTCACTCTCTCTATGCCTCAAAGTTTAAAAAAAGAATATCTTTTTCTTTCAAATTGACAATGACATTCTGACCAGCTTTGCTGCATGGTGAGTATAAAATCGAGGGTCTTAGAGAGCAAGCTTGTTGCAGGAGCAATCTCTCTCTCTCCCTCAGGGAGAACCTGTCAGAGATGATTAAGTGTTGGGATGGACAGCAGTTTCTTGATGGACTCCAGATCATGGTCTCTTTGGGGCTTTGTTATTGCTTGCATGTTGGAGGGAAAAGTGGGTACTTTTGCCAGGCTGATTTGGAGAGGTCGAGAGCGGCTCCTTCAGCAGTGAAATCTAGGTCCAGAGTGACTCACGAGGCCTGGTCCCTGTGCATGTTTCGGACAATTTAAACGCTGGCCCAGATAGCCTGGGGGCTCTTCTCTCTGTGATGCTAAGGCTGTAAGACTGCCCCCAGCTGCTGTGGTTCGTATCTGTGAACTTTGCAGCAATTTATCCCACTAATATGATGAACAAAATACCGAGGCTTTCGGCCTACTCCAGGCTGCTCTAGGGATTCGAATCTACAGGCTCAATTTGGTTTGGAGTGCTGTTGTTATTGCTCGCATCTATTGTTTACATGATTTGATTTGTGTTTTTTCCTCTTTCTGTGGTCACTGGAGGTTTGGCCTTATTTTTTTTAATTGGGTTCTTTGCTTTGCCACTGCCTGTAAGCGAACAAGTCTCAGGGTGGTATAATTTATACATACTTTGATAACAAATGCACTTTGAACTTTGAGCAAGGAGGGTTAATGTTTTTGCTCTGCTTGTGCTGGGACAGCTTTGAGGTTCTAATGTTTCTGTCATTCATTCTTTGGGGCTTTTTCCTGTTTCATGGATGTTTGTGAAGAGTTAAAATTTCAGGTTGTATTCTCTGATATTAAATTGAACCATCACGTTCTAGTCCAGCAAGGAATTAAAGGATTCAAAGTACATTTATTATCAGAGTATGTGCAAACTATACAACCTTAAGATTTGTCTGCTTACAGGCAGCCACAAAGCAAGAAACCTGAAAGAAACCAATTTTAAAAAGACCAACAGCTAATGCGCAGAGAAAGAGGGGGAGAAAAGCATAAATCATGCAAACAATAAAGCAATTTGGTTTGGAATGCTTTTGATTGAGTCCATAGACCCGGATCCCAGAGCAGCCGGAGTAGGCCCAAAGCCTGGTCAGATTCACCAGCGTCCAGCCTCAGCTCATTCCCTATTTCTGCGTTACAATGTGCAGGTGCAGAAGTCAGGAAAGGCCTGACCCATGAAAAAAAACGTATCTGCAGTGATTCTCTTCTGAATCATTTGTCTAAAGTGTCAATATTCTTACTTTTGTCAATATTCAGGATTCTTTGCTGGGGGGGTGCTGGGGATGTGGGGGAAGGGTGGAGGAAGAGGAACAATACTTTTGGTTGATGTCAAGCTGTATAAAAAGAGACATAAGACACTGCAATGCTGGATTCTGAAGCAATACACCTCAGGATTTCAAGTCTTGGTTCAGGCATTCAATCTGAAATGTTGACGGTTCCTTTCCTCCTACAGATCCTCCTACCTAACCCACTCAGTTCATCCAGCAGATTGGCCTGAGCAAAAGTCATCAAAATGTCTGCCTCAAAATCACCAGTCAAAAGTGTACCAGCCATTCTTCCACCATTATAATGCCTCTCTGGTTTCTTAAAACTTTGACTGCAGAATCAGTAACTTCTGCTAAACCTCCATCAGTCACTTTCGCCAAATCTCCTCTCCATGTCATAGAATTAACGTCCACTGGTCTAAAGCACCAACAGAACTCAGGGAAAAAGTAAGAAGTAGACAGTGGTAAGAAGTAAGTGGTAAGTTTATGAAACATACTGGTTTCAAGGTCAGTCGGTGAATGTGATTCCATTCTTCAAGTAAAAGGTCAGGAACATTATCCTGATAATGACTGATCTGTGAGTTGATGTCTATGCTGAAGGAAAGTGTGTTCTTCTATAATTGAGCCAATCAGTGAATACTCAACAAGAAAAGCAAAGTAACGATGGCTGATATTTGTGCAGGGCAGCTCCTAGCTTTGCAATTAACATTTATTTACTTGGTGCAGCAAAAATAGAGTTACATTACACCATGTCTCAGTAGCATAGTACTCCAAATTCATAGTAGGAAAATGCTCATCCACATAAGCATGGCAAGAGTTTGGAAATTCAAGTTCACAGTACACTTATTATCAAAGTACGTATACATTATACAACCTTGAGATTCGCCTCCTTGCAGGCAGCCACAAAACAAAGAAACCCAAAAGGACCCATTAAAAAGAAGACTGTCAAACAACCCTCACAACACGCTGGAGGAACTCAGCAGGTCGGGCAGCATCCGTGAAAACGATGAGTCGACGTTTCGGGCCGGAACCCTTCGTCAGCACTGTAGGGGGAAGGGGCAGAGGCCCTATGAAGAAGGTGGGGGGGGGGAGGGTGGGAAGGAGAAGGCTGGAAGGTTCCAGGTGAAAAACCAGTAAAGAAGAAGATAAAGGGGTCGGGGAGGGGAAGCCGGGAGGTGATAGGCAGGAAAGGTGAAAAAGGAATGGGGAAAACACAATGGGTAGTAGAAGGAGGCAGAACCATGAGGGAGGTGATAGGCAGCTGGGGGAGGGGGCAGAGTGAAATAGGGATAGGGGAAGGGAGGAGGAGGGAATTACTGGAAGTTGGAGAATTCTATGTTCATACCAAGGGGCTGGAGACCACCTAGACGGTATATGAGGTGTTGCTCCTCCAAACTGAGTTTAGCCTCATCATGGCAGTAGAGGAGGATGGACATATCCGAATCAAATAGCCAATGTACAGAGGCAAAAAAAAACAAATCATGCAAACAATAAAAGCAAGCAAATAGTGTTCTGAACTGAAGTCCACAAAGAGAGTCCATCTATAGACCAGCAGTTCAGTGCAGAGCCAGGTAAACGTCTCAGAGCAGTGAGCTGAACCAGTCTGGCCCTCGCTTCGGGCCCCAACAGCCTGGCCACCTCAACCTGGTCCAAACACCGGGTTCAGTCGATTTGAAGCACCATTTAGACTTTCAGATTTACTTCTTGATACACCGCTGCAGGGTGCTATTGCAGTTATATGTTCTCACGTACTGATGGCGGGATGGCTTCAACTGACATGATTTGAATGGCCAACATCTTTGTACTGACCTCATCGAAGGGATGTTGCAGAGATCAGGCTTGTCCATCGAGTCAGTGCCAAGGATGTTCAGATCTGACTGGTCTTTTAGGTAACCCACAGCGTTGCCTTGGTTACCGTTCAGCTCTACCATGCAGTGCAGTTCGCCAATCAGCTGGAGGATCCCACCTGATGCATTGTAGGTAGAGTGATGAGATAACAGTGGGCACCTAAGTGCCCGGCACGCACATTTGGAGATAATGGCGATCTCCGACGCCATATCAGGCTGTAGCTTGACCAACTGATTGTTGATAAATATGTTGACATACCTTCTGGGGGCGAAGTCAACTTTGAATGTTACCATTAAACTCCTTGTAGATTTTGAAACTTTGCGTCCTTGTGTTTCATTGGCCTAGAAGACAGTGAAGGATGGCAAAATCCTTTAAGAACACAGCATTGACGTTTACTGTCAATGTTTCTCGTAAAGGCAGTCTCTTGCGTAATGCCAGAACCACAGTTCTGACAAGCTGTGTCTGGCCACTTGGAAACCTGCTGAGTGATTCCGTTTGACCAGTTTGGAATCGTGTTTCAGGCTGAACAAGCACTGACATTCTTGAGTGACAGCTTGTAAAGTCGTATCAGGGTTTTGCTCCTGTCTGGCCAAGGGCTGTCTACAAACGTCTGCATCACCAGGTGCCTGAAGTTGCAAATAAAAATCAAATATTTGAGCTGTGATTCAGTCCTGTTGTTCAGCTTGACCTTTCCACATTTGCGACTGACATATGCGATGAAGTCACTGGAGTCATGTTGAATGACCTTCATACCAGGATAGGGAGCACTGAAGAGACATGACTGCTCTCCAGAAGTGCTTGTTAGCTGTCGGACAATTTTGTGAACCAATAAGTTGCTCACACTGGTTCTTAGGGAGAATGAAGTTGATATAACACTCATGTTCAGCTGTACCCAGTTTTTGAACAAAGTCCATGTCTTCCAACAAGTCATCTTTACTGCCAAACTCAACCTGGAATGTACCTTTGTGAAGTTTAAACCATGATTCAAATGTAACTCCCAAAGCAGCATCGAACTTGAAATTGCTAATGGATGCAACAACTGACTCACATGAGTTCTGTTCAGTGTTTTAACACCAACGTTGCTGGAACTCAGCCACCTCAAATTGAGCTTGTTACTATTATAGAATTGCGCATAAGTCATCTGCTGAAATTGCCATGTCGATATAATACCCAACTCTACTTCATCTTTCATTGAATCTTGTTACAGTTACTATTCTATAGATTTGCTGATTAAATCCACAGGAAAAAGAATCTCACTGTTGTACACGGTGACAAATAATAAAATCTACTTCCAACTTTTGAACTTTCTCTACCTATAACTGCTGGTGAGACTGGAAGCCAGTAGATAAGGACAAAGCCGGCGCTCAAAATATTCCTTTATTCATTAAAACCACACAACTACGAATCTCAAACTCAAAATTCAACTGTACATCCCAAAGCACAATTACTTCAATGGCTAACCTGAAGAACATTCAAGATATTAATGGGAACAATGAACAGTGGGAGTCAGCCCGGATTGGCTGTCAGCTGACCAATAGGCGTTGGTTGCTTCGGCTTGCCAGAACAGTTACATCAACTCCAGTTAACGATTATTGACACAAAAGTTTAACATTGCTCCACTCTCCATGGGTGCTGCCTGATTCGCTGTATATTTCCTGTACATTCCGGCCTTACTTTGAATTGTATTAGGGTACTGGAACCTTTGGAGCTCATCCTACCACTGTGAAATATTGACAAGAACAAGTTCAGTCACTGGGGAAAGTTGCACATTGGAGAACTTTGAATTGCCATGCATCTTGGAGAAACAGTTCTTCCAAGATGCAAGATAAGCAAACCTTAATTAAGTTATAATTATAATGGTCACGTAAAGAAAATCAGCACAATGGGCAATAAACTATACCTTCAAATGTAAAGTTTTAATGGAGAATATTAATCAAACTGCTCCTCAAAGGACTTATTAAGATATGACAGCTGCCTTGTTTGGGGAAAATTAACTTTGAAGCACTGTGTACCTTTTCAAAAGATGTAAGAATAGACATTTCTCAGTCTTAGCTGTGACATGTACTTCTGATGTGGGCAATTACAGATGTATAAAGTAGCATGATTTTTAATAGCTATTGGAGAACTTGAAAGGAAAAGACCAAAAACTATCACTAAGAAAGGTGGATCAGAATTCTGAATATTCCAAAATCAAATGTCTCACTTACTCAGACTGCATCACTGCTAACCACAGAAGCTAAAAGATTCTGTTACAGATGATGCAACAGACTGTATAGAATGTCACGACAAGCCAAGACACGGCACTTCTTATGAAAGGTACAATAATCGACACTGTACGACCATCTGGCTGACTGGTCTTTCAACAGTAAAAGACATATTGTTTAATGGCCAAGGAATTCAATGTTCCCTGTTTTACAACTGAATTACATCATTACCACAGAAAGCTCAAAAAAGGCCAACAGAATGAATTGAATTGACTTTATTAACTACATCCTTCATATACATGAGTAAAAATCTTTATGTTATGTCTGTCTAAATTTGCAATGTGCAATTTATAGTAATTCTCAATAAATAGTATGTACAACAGGACAGTCAATATAACATAGAAATACAATTGTATCAGCATGAATTAATCAGTCTGATAGCCTGGTGGAAGAAGCTGGAATAATAAAATACCAATAATTGGAAAATATCATTTACAAAAAATAAAAAAGGATTGAGGTCTTGCTCTGCCTAATTTAAGAATGCACTATTGGGCTCTTAATATACGTTATATGCATTCCTGGTTATATTGGGTTGGTAAAAATGAACGACCACCTTGGGCTGATTTGGAATTGAAAGCTGTGAAACAATTTTACTTAACCTCCTTATTAGGAGCTTCTTTACCTGTACAACTGGCCAAAATTTCTAATCTAAATTTATATCCTATGATTAAGCAGTCGTTATGAATTTGGTACAACACACATAAAAGTTGCTGGTGAACGCAGCAGGCCAGGCAGCATCTCTAGGAAGAGGTACAGTCGACGTTTCGGGCCGAGACCCTTCGTCAGGACTAACTGAAAGAAGAGATAGTAAGAGATTTGAAAGTGGGAGGGGGAGGGGGAGGGGGATATCCAAAATGATAGGAGAAGACAGGAGGGGGAGGGATTGGGATTTGTTACATTATTGGCCAGAAGGGCTATTTTATTGAAATGGAAAGATACCTCTGCTCCCACTTTGATACAATGGTTCCCTCAGGTGATGCTATGTCTCAATTTGGAGAAAATCAGAAGTTGAATTTTTGATCCTCGATTTGACTTTGAGAAAATGTGGGGTTCTTTTACCCACTACTATCATCTGATTTGAGTTAATTAAAATGGTTTCCTTCCGATTCTTGTTTAAATGGATTTGAGTTGGCGCATTGATGTTTTTCCTTTATGGAAGCTTGTATGGTGTATAGCTCCGGGGTTGTGCTCCCAATGGGCTTTTTTTTTAAATTTTCTATTTTTTTGTTAGCAGGGTTTTATTTTGTTTTACTTAGTAGGGGTTTGTTTTTTCCTTCTTTGCTTTTTCCAAAAAAAAATTCTTAACACTTTATTTTTTCTTCTTATTATTGATATATTGTTTAGCTTTGTTAATCAGTTATTTGGTAATTGAATTCCTCATTGTATATATTGACATGTTGACTTGATTACTTTAATGTATTTTTTTTGTTGATCTTCAATAATAATAAATAAAAAGGATTTAAAAATGAAAATGGAAGTAGCTGTCCCAGAGACTGTTGGTCCTGGCTTTTATGCTGTGGTACTTTTCCCCGGATGGTAGCAGCTGGAACAGTTTGTGGTTGGGGTGACTCAGGTCCCCAATGATCCTCCGGGCCCTTTTTACACAACTGTCTTTGTTAAGTGGCCTGAATAGTGGGAAGTTCACATCTACAGATGCGCTGGGCTGTCCGCACCACTCTCTGCAGAGTCCTGCGATTGAGGGAGGTACTGTTCTCATACCAGGCAGTGATGCAGCCAGTCAGGATATTCTCAATCGTGCCCCTGTAGAATGTTTAGGATTTGGGGGCCCATACCAAACTTCTTCAACCGTCTGAGGTGAAAGGGGCGCTGTTGTGCTTTTTGCACCACACAGCCAGTACGTACAGACCACGTGAGATCCTTGGTGATGTGTACAGGGAACTTAAAGCTGCTCTTTTCAATGGCCATCATTTAAAAGACTTTTTAGTGAAATTGGTTGCAAGCTTAACTTCTTCTTTCATTAAAACTAAAGTTTCTCCTTGACTCTGGGTCCAACAATTTTCCTTTTAAATAAAGACAACTACATTATCAAATTGCAAACACTTTGATGTACAGAGACTTCATGCCTTTCTGAATTTAGACATAGAAAACTACAGCATAGTACTTGTCCTTTGGACTATGATATCGTCCAACCTACTCCATGATCCATGATCAATCTAATCTTTCTCTCCTACACAGGCCATAGTCCTTTTTTTCCTTTCATCTATGTGCCTAAGAGTGTCTTAAATATCCTTATTGTAAAAGCCACTACCGCTACCCCGGCAGCTTTTTTCATGTACTTAGCACTCTCTGTTAAAAAAAAACTACCTCCACTCACCTTAAATTGACGCCCTCTGGTATTGGCCGTTGCAGCCCTGGGAAAAGGGAACAAAATGTCCACTCCAAGTTTCTCGTAACCTTTATCAAGTTGCCTCTCAACCTTCACTCCAAAAAGTCTTAGCTTGCTCAACTGATCTTCATAAGACCTGCTCTCTAATCCAGGCAGCATCCTGCTAAAGTTCTTCTGTACCCTCTCTAAAGCTTCCATATCCTTCCTAAAAAGAGGCATTCAGAACTGAACACAAGTGTGGTCTTACCAGAGTTTTATAGAGATGCATCATTACCTTGCGGCCCTTGAACTCAATTCCCTGCATAGGGAAAGCCAACAAACACACCATACACCTTCTTAACCACCCTGTCAACTTGTGGGGCAATTTCGCAGAATCTATGGACTGTTGTAACTATATAATTTTTCAGAGTATGAATTATACAAATGAGCATATGTTTGCAGAATTATCACAGCTGTCTGAAGCATTTTTATCAGAGTTAAATAAATGGTTGGTGCTTTAATTATGCACATTCTTAAACATATCTGCTGTTTATTTCTACTTCCTCATATGTTTTAGTCTATATACTTTTTTTAGATGTGCAACGCTGCAGGGAATTTAGCAGTCAATGAAAATATATTTTAAATGCACCTGTAGATTCCTGAATGAGGGGTTAAATCCTACAATCTTAGATGTGACTGTACTGGAGTGGATGAGGAAGAGTTTTATAGAGAATGGGAAATTATAGCTATGTGGATATAATTTAATTCTATGGAACACGCAGTTGAGGGGATATATAACTAAGGGGTATAAAATATGAATTACAAGATGGCATAAGTAGCAAGGAACTATTCCACTGAGCAGAGAAGCATACGATTACAATAACTTAAAAGGACGATGAAAAACTATCTTCCCTCAGGCACTGGTAAAGACTGGAACTTACTGCCTGTTACAGGAAGAGACTCTCACCACATTTTAAAAATACTTTTTAAGAGTGCTTGGAGAGCTGTGACCACAGGAGTACAAATACAAGTCTGGGTAGCTTTTAATCAACGCACTGACATGATCACTCAACAAATAGGGTTCAAAATCTGTATCAATATCAGTGCCGTTTTCCATACCTGACTCATGCTTCATGACATCTTTGTCTGCCTCCTCTAGACTCCATCTCCTGTTTTTCTAAAACTTGTCCTGCCACACAGCGTCTGCCCTGCCTAAGCACGTCCAGTCACGCCTGAACCAGATTGAAAACTTTTCAGCCTTCATTGTGGGCAACAGTTTTTTGGCTTGAATTATAAATTGAAATATCAAATATAGGGAATTTTTTTAAATGGTGCACAATAGGGAAATTTCATGGTGATTTTCATGATCAGCAGCCTAAAATCCATAAGCTACACCCAAAAGTACTCAGGAAGCAAAACCTTTATTGTCCAGTGATTGCAAACTTCTGTGATATAAATTTTTGATATTTCTGCACAACTATAGGGTGGTGGGATGGAGGTACATCTCTACCAAAGGACGTGTAAGGTGCTCCTTCTCTCCTCTTGCCTCCAGGTCACCCTTGGGTAAGGTGTAGCCCCTCCTTAGCACCTGCACCCCCCCCCCCCGAATCAGGGTCACGTGAAGCCAAGGGAGCAGGCGGTGGATGGTCGTGTGAGCAGCTGGCACATATCACAAGTCCTGGTTATGCGACCACTGACTCCAGGCAGACAATGTCTGAAGAGTATTGATAATGGCTGGGGTCACCCATCTTGTAAAGACACTGCCCAGAAGAAGGCAATGGCAAACCACTTCTGTAGAAAAATTTGCCAAAGACAATCAAGTCAAGTTTATTGTTATTCAACTACATATATATGCATATAACATATATAATTATATAATGTATATAGAAACAAGACATGCTTCTCCAAACCAGGGTGTAAAACACAAAACAACTTATGAAGGTAAGGATAAATCACACATAAGAAACAAACTGAAGTGAATTAATATTAAATATTGTAAGGTACAGAACAGATTAATCAGCGACCCTTTGAATACGATGCAACTGGGAGTTCAGAAGTCTACTGGCCTGTGGGAAGAAAGTGTTTCTCATCCTGACCATTGTTGTTATTATGCATCACAGTCTCCTACCTGATGGTAGAAAGTCAAAGGGGATGCTGGATGCATGGGTGGGATCCTTAATAATACTAAGGGCCCTGCATGTGTAGCGCTCCTGATAAATAACCCCACTGGCTGACAGGGAGACCCCTATGATCCTCTCAGCTGTTCTCACAGTCCTTCATAGGGACTTCTGGTCTGATGCTTGACTGCTCCCTTACCAGATGGAGATGCAACTTGTCAGGATGCTCTGAATGGTGCTCCTGTAAGACTGAGTTAAGATGGGGGGAATGGGAGCCTTGCTTGTCTCAATCTTCTTAGGAAGTGGAGGCACTGCTGTGCCTTCTTGTTCAGGGAGGTGATGTTAAAGGACCAGGAGAGGACAGCGATGATGGGAACTCCCAGGAACTTGGTTCACTTAACTCCCTGTACAGAGGAGCCATGTATTCGCAGAGGGGGATGGCTTGTCTGCAGCTTCCTGAAGTCCACAACGATTTCCTTTGTCTTCTCCACGTTAAGGCTTAGGTTGTTGTTCTCACACCAATCCACCAGCCGCTCCAATTCCTCTCTGTACTCTGTCTTATCATCGTTCCCAATAAGGCCAACCACTGTTTTGTCGTCTGCAAACTCAATGACATGCAAACTTGATGACATGGTTTGAGCTGGATCCTGTGATACAGCCACGCGTCAGCAGTGTGAACAGCAGCGGACTGAGCACACAGCCTTGGGGAGTGCCAGTGCTCAGCGTAATGGGACGAGTGACGTTGCTGCCCTCACAGACTGGCTGTGGCCTTACTGTTAAGAAGTCCAGTATCCAGTTGCAAAGGGAGGCGAAAGCAGTTTCCCTACCAGTTTCTGCGGTTTGATGGTGTTGAATGCTGAACTGAAGTCTACAAGCAGCAGTCTGGCATATGAGACCCCATTTTCCAGGTGGAACAGCAGAGACTATTGCATCATCAGTGGATTGGTATGAGCGGCAAGCCAACTGGAAAGAGTCCAGTGTAGCCAGGAGAAGGCCTTTAATGTGCTCTGTGACCAGCCGCTCGAAGCATTTCATAATGGTCGATGCTAATGCCACCGGACAATAGTCATTTAGGCAGGTTACCGTCGCCTTCTTTGGCTCTGGAAAAATGGTTGCTGCCTTGAAAACCAAGGGGACAATGGATTATTCCAGAGAGATGTTAAGTATATCTGTCAGCACCTCCATCAGCTGGACTGTGCAGTCTTTCAGAACCTGGCATGGTATATTATCGGGCCCCAATGATGGTCACGGACGGGGAGGAAAGTGAGGGCAGCGGCGTGGGGGGTGGGGGGGTGTGGTCTTCCCCCCAGGCAACGATCCTTTGTCACATCTCGGATTAAAGACAGATGGAAGACCATGATCGCCCATCATTATGTTACTTCACTACAAGAGAAACTGAAACCAGATGGGTACAAATCCTAAACAGGAGAAAATCTGTAGATGCTGGAAATCCAAAGCAGCGTGCACAAAAAGCTGGCACCTTCCCACTTCCTTCTCGGTCCCGATGAAGGGTCTCGGCCCGAAACGTCGACTGTTTATTCATTTCCATAGATGCTGCCTGACCTGCTGAGTTCCTCCAGCATTTTATGTGGAAGCGGATGAGGCTGTATAACTATGCCTTGTTCATTCTGGTACCTATTTAAGTGAGTCAGTCTTGTTTTTTTTAAACCTCCCGTGCATCAATGGTCAGGAATCACTGGTTCACAAATAGTTAGTAATTTAGCTCCCAAATAGTGGTACTGATTCAGAATACAGTCACAGCACTGATGTAAAGAAGCTGAGCCACAATATTGACTGGGACATCTTTTGTCAAGCTTTTGGATGCATAAAGTTCAGATTAGTTCACTATTTGGAAAGTTAATATGAAAGTCTTTTGTGCAGTGTTTTTGATCCAACAGTGGACCGACCAACTGCTGCCCATATCTTCACCATTAACTATACATTTGTACCTTTTCTTTATATTGAGATACATCACAGAACAGGCCCTTCCAGTCCTTCGAGCTGCACTTCCCAGCGATCCCCCAATTTAATCCCGGTCTAATCACGGGACGATTTACAATGAGCAATTAACCTACCAACCGGTACGTCTTTGGACTGTGAGAGGAAACTGGAGCACCCGGAGGAAACCCATATGGTCACAGGGAGAACGTACAAACTGATTGCAGGCAGCGGCGGGAATTGAACCTGCTTCCCCGGTACTGTAAAGTGTTGTGCTAACCACCGTGCTATCATGCTGACCTTATCTCTTTAAAAGCTCAAAAAACACTGAATCCTGTATCCTGAAAATCAACGCTCTAGATGCTGCGAATTTTAAAGAAAAAACTGAAAGTGTTAAGAAAACTCAGCAAGTCCGGCTGCAGATGCGGGAAGAGAAACAAGAGGCAATGGCTTTCAATGTTTTCATCAGAACTGAAAAGAAGCTGGGGCATATGAGGGAGGGGAATGTTTCTGATGGGGGGGGTGACCATGGTGATGAGCTGTAAATAGGTTATCTAGTCAGTGAGAGAACAAGAACCAGTGAGGGTGAGAACGTAGACATAAGAATGTGGGAATTCATGCAAATCAGACTGGGCACGTCCTCCGCATCCAGAGAGGGAAAAAAGGAAAACTGAAAAGTAAGCTGATGAATGATTCATTATAGACCAAGAAATCAAGTTCCCTTAAACTGCAGAACTCAAAATGAAATTCACAAGGCTGCAACGTGCCCAGACAGAAAAATGAGGTGCAACTTAAGCTTAAATGGAGCATCACTGTGGCAGTCTAGGATGCCAGACGTCAATAGGTTAGAACAGCAGTGGGTTGGGGAATTAAAGTGGCAGGCTACAAGGGGCCCAGTGTTGCCCCTGTGATCAGCCAGTCTTTTGCTTTCTCCAATGTAGAAGAGAGCACACTGAACAATGAATGGAGTACACTTGATTGGAAGAACTGCACAGTCTGGGGCAAGAGGTTACTAATGTCAGGGCAAGAGAACCTGGAAAGGTTCACGTCCTGCTCCAGTTCGTTTAACTCTCACATCATAAAGATAGTTTCTATTATTGAGTAACTGAGAAAAGCTTTGGTTATCCTGGTATTTCTATTCAACTCATCTGTAGTCAAATCTAAACCCTGCAATACAACAGCAACCTACTTCAAAAGACACATTGGTTTGTTCCTTATAATTAACAACATTACAGAATCCGAACAAAATCAAGAGGGAAGGAGATTTTGGGGTACGATCAATGTCTTAAAACATTCTTATTTAGAAAGCTCATCTATATCACAATGAGGATGACCTCATTGAAACCTTTCAAATGTTGAAAGGCTTCGATAGAGTGGATGTGGAGAAGATGTTTCTGACAGTGCGAGAGTCCAGGACCGGAGGATGCAGCCTCAGAATAGACGGGTGTCCTTTTAGAACAGAGGTGAGGAGGAATTTCTGTAGCCAGAGTGGTGAATCTGTGGAACTTATTGCCACAGGCAGCAGTGAAGGCCAAGTCTTTGGGTATATTTAAAGCAGAGGTTGATAGATTCTTGATTGGTCGGGCTATGAAGGGATATGGCGAGAAGGCAGGAGATTGGGGGCTAATTCTTATGGTCTTGTGGCTTTACCACTACAGTTAGTAAGAGAAAAGTCATGTAGACGGGTTGCAGAAATAGCTATTAATGCACAACATTGCAAACCTTCCCTCACATACTATTTCAATCGATATATAAAACTGAGAAATGCATTTTTCTTCCCCTTCTATTCCTTAAAATGTGTTGTAGCTTCAGGGAAACATCCAAAAGCAATTACAATCACTAGGATAAAGGACTTCAACAAAAGCTCCAAAAGCACCTTCAAATTTCACCATGACGGCTGAAATACTAAAATTAAATAATTAATTAAATCTAGAATGGAAAGCTAAAATCAGAAATGGTAACCGAGGGCCAGATTGTGCTGATTTTTAGCCTTTGATAATGAAGTAATCTTTGTGCAGAATTTTTGGAATTGCTGGAATTCTGAGACCACATTCCTTCAAAAGGGCAGTGTAGGGTAAAGATTTAGCAGGCAGTACATCACTGTGTAAAATAATTTTGATTACACTGATGTGGATTTCATCCTTCTTTCCGTGGAAAGAGGAGGCTGTTCGGCCCATTGAAGCTTTGCCAGCTCTCATGTGGCAATCCCATCTCCCTACTATAAACTTTTCTTACAATGCCCACTGTTCTACTGCCATCAGCTAAAAGTGGATTTCGCCCCATGTCTGCATTTACACAAGTGCTGCTGTTGTTATCTTTATTTTGACATTTTTCTCATTATTTAGCTAATGCTTGTTTTTTTAAAGAAAGCTCATAATTTAATATTATTTTATTGCTGTTAAAATGTCTCTGAATATCAGACATCACACAGCGAATTAAAACTTTCACAGCAAAGCTCCAGCCCCAGGTCCAAGGGCTACTACAGGCTGCCAGGGATACTTTGGGGCAGCACCTCTTTGCCATGTCACCAGAGGACCCTCTGCTGACCAGACCATTGAGGCCCATTGAAAATTACATTCTGGGCGCAAATGAGATGGGTGCAATGCGGGTTCTGATTGTGGTAAGGAAGCCAGACCACAAGCTCTGCAAAAACAACACTGCCAGACGGTTATCAAAGAAATACAAAGTTCTCCAATATCCTTCAGGGAAGGAAACTCAGCACTTTTACCCGCTCTGGCCTACACGCAACTCTTGACTGCCTAATGCAGCTGCCCTCTGAAGGGGACTTGCAGGATGCGCAAAATGCTGGAGGAACTCAGCAGGCCAGGCATCTATATAAAGGTGTACAGTCAACGTTTCAGGCCGAGACCCTTCAGCAGGACTAGTCAGATTAAGGAAGGAGGGCATTAGGAATAGGCAGCAACTTGGCAACAACAATGATGAAATTATTTTGTGACAGATACTTGAAGGTTTTAATCAATATCACTCCACCTTAGGTACAAGTACTGCTCACCTTTCACCCATGTTGGTGGTTCATCATTGGCTTGCAAGTGAGTAACGTTTGCTAAGCTATCCATCCCCTCCTCTTTCCTTATCTCTCTGATCTCCTTCAGCTCTGGAACCTTCCAAGACACCCACTGATTCACTTTCCCTATTGGGCATCCTTGATTTTATTGCTCCATGGGCTGCAAGATCCTAAACTCAGACATTTCTTTCACTGTTTTTCTTCCCTTGATACATTCCTTAAACGCCACCTCTTAAATCCAGCCTGCCCCTAACATCTTCTGATTGATCCAATGTTGAATTTTGTTTGTTAACACCTCTGTGAAGTGTTTCAGGAAAGTTTTCACTATTAAAGTTGAAATATTTAGTTTTGTGGCTGTCGTGTGGGAAGACAAACCTCAGGGCTGTATACCACTTACGTACTTTGAATCTTCCAACATACAACAGTACCACAGCACAGTACAGACCCTTCAGCCCACAATGTCATGTAGAATTTTAAACCCACTCCAAAATCTACCTAACCCTTCCCTCCTACATTACCCCCTATTTTACTTTCATCCACGTGCCTATCTAGGAGTCACTTAAATGTCCCTAACGTATATGGTTCTACCGCAATCCTTGGCAGGGCATTCCAGGCATTTACCTCTCTCAGTGTAAAAAACTTGCCTTTGCCCTATACTATCCTGCATTCATCTTAAAATTATGCTCACTACCTCATATCTGCCATTAGCCAATTCTGCCCTGAAACAAGAAGTCCATCAGTCAGTCTCTATCTATCTGGAGGTACAGCACGGAGTGGGTCCTTCTAGTCAACCCACCCAAGAACCCAGATGTATCATGGGACAATTTACAATGACCAATTAACCTACCCAGAACATCTTTGGGACTGTGGAAGGAGACCGGAGTCCCCAGGGAAGACCCATGCGTTCCACGGGGAGGACGTACAAACTCCATACAGAGAACACCGAGATTGAACTCCATCAGCCCGAGCTGTAATAGCATCGCGCTAACCACCACAGCACTATTTTTATGCCTCCTGTATCTTGTAGCGCTCAATCATGTCACCAATCATCCTTCTTCGCTCCAAAGAGTAAAGGACTGTTTACTCAAACATTCCCTCATTAGACTTGCGCTCTGATCCAGGCAGTATCCTGGTAAATCTCCGCTGTACCCTCTCCGAAGCTTCCATACACTTCCTACAATGAAGTGAACATGACAGTCTGAGTGTGGCCTAACCAGAGTTTTATAGAGCTCCAACAGTACCTCTCGGGCCTTAAGCTCCGTCAAGATGCCGGAGGAACTCAGCAGGTCAGGCAGCATCTACGGAAATGAATAAACAGTCGACTTTTCAGGCTGAGACCCTTCTTCAGGACTGGAAAGGAAGGGGGAAGATGCCAGAATAAAATTACGGGGGCAGGGGAAGGGGGATAGCTGGAAGGTGATAGGTGAAGCCAGCTGGGCCCAGAATTTCTCAAATTCTTAAACTCAATCCTCTGATTAATGAAGGCCAACACATCATACATCTTCTTAACAACCTTATCTTCTTGCACAGTAACAACGAGGGATCTACAGACATGAACCCAAGATCCTTCAGTTCCTCCACACTGCTAAGAATCCTGCAATTAACCCCGTGTTTAGCCTTCAAGTTCCACCTTCCAAAGTGTATCACTACAAAAATGTATTTAAAAATGGTGTCACTGTTTACCATTACAACGATAATCTAGAACAGTAACTGTGTGTGGTATGAGAAAGACACATTCTTTCTCATCTCCCAAACTCCTGACTTTTCCCTCTGATGCTTTCTATTTTCCAGGATTACCTTCTTAAACAATTTGCAATGTTTTGTAACATAAAGCTAATTGAGAGGCAAACAGGCAAGCCAGGAGATGTGAATCTACTTTTGTTTTTACATTTAGTGAGGCACACACATATCACGTGGTGGTGTGATAATGTGTGCCATTTACATACTTTTATATATAGCTGTAGTGCTGTATGTAAACAACAAAGAATGCTTAATAAAACAATATAGTTACATTACTCAATTATTACTGAAATATTGAATACACAACACTCCTCCCTGCTTAGCTATAAATTCAAATTCAAAATAGAATGCATCTCAACTATATACACTGTTACTATATAATGCAATTACTATCCAGACATCCACAAGCATAGTAAATTTTAAATTTTCCCATTCAGGCCTAAAGATTTAATTGTTGTGGAGGATTTCTTACTCTTTTGGGATAATACCTTTCCTGTCAAGGGAAGGTCACTCTGCTTGGCAGGTGAGACTTGTGACTATAAAACAATCTCAGGTTCTATGACCTCCTCCGTGGTGGTTGTAGGAGTTGACTCTGAGACTGCAGGGAGGGGTTCTGACAGCTCTGGATACTTTCTTCCGGAATTGTAGGCATCACGAACAGTGTATGGCAAACTTTATTGGACGATGTGGATCATAATGTGTGAGTACAGTGTGTCTGACATCACCACTTCCTTTACCTTTTTGGAAAGCCACCTCACAATACTTTGCCTATTGCAATTTCTTCCTGATCTGTAGTAACAAGTTCAAAGGGTGGAGCACAGTAGCCAGGTTTGACACGAACCTGTTACAGTAATCCACAAATCCTAAAATGGATCACAACTGTGATACGCCCTTTGGCCTTGAGGCATCCACCACAGTTTGAATTTTCTCAGCCCACATGCGTAATCTTTGTGAATTGGTGGTGTGACCACAGTAATTGATGCTTGGTTTAAAGAATTCACACTTGTTGCATCGTGCTCTAACTCCATAATCTTCCAATCTTTTTCACACAGTCATGAGATTTTGGAGATGATCCCTGTCTTCCTTACTAGTAACAATGATGTCCTTCAGGTAATAGTGAGTGGCTGGACAGCCTTGCAAGTATCTGGTCCATAGCCTTCTGCCAGAGTGCAGGTGTAGAATCTGCTCCAAAAATAAGGCCTATTATCACTATAAAGCCCTTTGTGTCTCCCAATCTCCAACCCAAGGACTAGGCTGAGATTCCTCTTCTTCACTCTGATCAGACCCACATCTGCCTACCAATCAAGCACTTCAGATCCAACCACTGGGTGCAGCTAAGGACCCACAGGCATTGGTCCATCCAGCAAAACCTTTCTCGGTGTAGCAGAACCTCTGGATTACCAAAGTCTGTTTAGTCTCTTCTGGAGGCTTATAACCAAGGGAAAATATGAAAAACACATTTAAAAAATAGATTCTTTATACTGTTTTTGCTTCATTATTGACATCACCTCAGACTGTATCTTTCTCTTGACCGAACCAAGGACAACCGGCCTCATGGGATAATATTGCGACAGAACATGTGACAGGATGCTGGGAGAGTCCAGTACCAGAGGGCATGGTTTAAGAATAAGGGGTAGGTCATTTAGGACAGAGTTGAGGAGGAACTTCTTCTCCCAGAGAGTTGTGGAGGTGTGGAACACGCTGCCTCAGAAGGCAGTGGAGGCCAATTCTCTGGATGCTTTCAAGAAGGAGCTAGACAGGTATCTTATGGATAGGGGAATCAAGGGTTATGGGGACAAGGCAGGAACCGGGTATTGATAGTAGATGATCAGCCATGATCTCAGAATGGCGGTGCATGCTCGAAGGGCCGAATGGTCTACTTCTGCACCTATTGTCTATTGTCTATTGTCAAGAGAGTTCACTATATGGAATGAGAAGTCATTCACCGAATCAGATAGGAACACCACCCACATCAATGATCTCTCAGACTTGGACCTCTTTTGAACAGGTAGCCTGTCCTGGTTCTGGAGGCCTGACTATTGAGTGGATGTGGGGTACAAGGGAGTAAAGCAGCTTGTTCTGTTATAAAGGTGCTTGTTACGTTATTTTGTTTTGCTGTTGTGTTTTGGGTGGCGGAGTGGACCTACGTCTCAACTAAAGGAGGTGTAAGGTGCTCCTTCCCTCCACTAACCTGCAGGTCACCCTTGGGCAAGGTGTAGCACCTGCTTAGCCCCTCGATCAGGGTCACATGAACTCATGGGAGCAGGTGGTGGATGGTCATATGAGCAGCCGGTACATATCACAAGTCCTGGTTCTGCGACCACTGACACCAGGCAGACAATCTCTGAAGAGTACTGATAAAGGCTGGGGTCACCCATCTTGTGAAGACACTGCCCAGAAGGCAGCAAATGGCAAACCACTTCTGTAGAAAAACTTGCCAACAACAATCATGGTCATGGGACGATGATTGCCCACATCATGCGACACGGCACAAAATAATGATGATAATGTTGTTGCATTGTTCTTCTGAACACTGTGCACTGCTGTACTGCTGTCGGAATGTGTGGCGACACCTACGGGCTGCCCCGAGCACATACTCAGAATGCGTTGGTGCAAAACTTCGAAGTATATTTACTACCAAAGCACAAATGTAGTATACAACCCTGAGGTTCATCATCCCACAGACAGCCACAAAACAAAAAAAAAACATGGAACCCATTCAAGGAAAAAACATCAAACCGCCAACGCACAAAAAAAGAACAAATCGCACAAACAGCAAAGAAAAATGAGTGAACAACATAGAATATAAAACACCAAACCATAAAGTTATCGAAACAGTCCAGGCAAGTTCAGTTCAATCTGATGTTGTGTCATTCGTTAACTGCAGGTTATTAAGGTAAATTACGTATTTCAGATATGTTTCAAAGTAATTGTGATAAATAAAATAAGATCATTATTTTTGGTTGTAAGGGTGGGTGACAGGATCCCTAATAAAATGCTTCCCCGCAGACAGACAGTTGGCATTGATAATTAGTTCCCATAATAAAGGCATCTGTTAGTCTTGCGAGACCATGGATCTGCGCCTGGAAAGTCTTCACTCTCCAGGGCGCAGGCCTGGGCAAGGTGGTATGGAAGACCAGCAATTGCCCATGCTGCAAGTCTCCCCTCTCCACGACACCAATGTTGCCCAAGGGAAAGGCATTAGGACCCATACAGTTTGGCACCAGTGTCGTCGCAGAGCAATGTGTGATTAAGTGCCTTGCTCAAGGATACAACACGTCGCCTTGGCTGGGGCTTGAACTCACGACCTTCAGGTCGCTAGTCCAATGCCTTAACCACTTGGCCACGTGCCCACAATTAGTTCCCAGAAATGACCAAAAGTCAGGCCCATCAATATAACAGCACATTGTCAAAAGTAATTTTCATCCTCCCGACCAAAATGATCTCCTAGGTGATGTGTAAAAACAGTTAAAACTTATTCACAAAAAGAAATTCAGCTAAATTATTTACCACCATAAACAATTAAGCAAAGTTTCAGGACACCACACTAACCCATTCCTCATCATCCTGGGGAACCAACATCTGACTTGATTATTATTCTCAGGACTCCTGAGTTTATTAGGTTCATCTTGTAAAGGCAAAAGAATTTTGGAAATGTCTCTCAAAAATACTCAAAGGAGGAGGTTTTTTTATGCAGTCAAACTTTACAATCGATTTTCTTAATCCCAAGAACTTCGAAAAGAAACTATTTTTGAGAGCATACATCTAGCAGAGACATACTGGCCAAAGCTTATAAGTTCAAAGTAAATTTGTTGTCACCATATACAATCCTGTGATTCATTTTCTTATGGGCATGCTCAATAAATCCACAGTAAAATAATAACTATAGAATCAATGAAAGACCACACCAAGTTGGGTGTTCAACCAGTGCACAAAAGACAACCAACTGTACAAATACAAAAAGAAATAAATAATAATAAAAAATAAATATCAGGAACATGAGATGAAGAGTCCTTGAAAATGAGTCTATAGGTTGTGGGAACATTTCAATAATGAGGCAAGTGAAGTTGGGTGAAGTTACTCCTTTTGATGGTTGCGGGGTGATAATTTTGCCTGAACCTGGTGATGTGAGTCCTGAGGCTCCTGGATCTTCTTCCTGATGGCAGTGGCGAGAAGAGAGCATGGCCTGGGTGGTGGGGGTCCCTGATGATGGATGCTGCTTTCCTGCAACGATGCCTCATGCACACGTGCTCAATGGTGGGGAAAGTTATCCCCTTGATGGACTGGGCTATATCTACTACTTTGTGTAGGATTTTTCATTGAAGGGTTTTGGTGTTTCCACACCAGGCTGCGATGCAGCCAGTCAACGTACACTCCACCACACATCTAAAGAAATTTGTCAAAGTTTTAGATGTCACGCAGCATCTCCGTGAATTCCTAAGGAAGTCGAGGCGCTCCCATGCCTTCTCTGTAACAGACATCCCACCCTGCAAAAGCTCATTTCAGGGAGGTCTGAACTGGAAATCTCAACCTCATAGCAGTCTGTGTCAATGAATTTGTTAATTTTGCAAGACATCAGATTCACAAGTGTTTTGTGAGACAGCTGACTTCTGAATTCTGTCTTAATGTGCCATGTTCACAATAGCTGCTGTCTTGGTTGATGAGCAGGCATAGTTTTTTGCTATTTCTGAATCAGGAAACATTTTCCTGAATAGCTTGCCTGTGTGCTTACACACCTGGAATGGCAGGTTATGCTCAACGCTGAAAGATGTAAAGTACACCTCAGCTCTAGTGACCTTCTCTGTCAGACTTTGGTTTTCTGCTGAAAAGAACTGTGAAATACTTGAGCAGCCTTCCCTGCGCTTAGCCTCCCTAATATGTTGTGGTCCCTAAAAGAAATAAAAGCATAAGGTGTATCCTTATTACAGGTGTGCGCCGCTTAACGTCCATTCGGACAACGTCCGATCGCATATACGTCTGTAGTCTCTCACACACACATCCCCACCACCCCACCCCCCGGCAATAGTTGGGATCAGAACTTAATTTTTTACATCGAAATGGGGGGTTTTAAATGAGTGATTTAGAAGTTCTGTATCTTCAAGTTCAAGTTTATTGTCATCTGGCTGATTGTCCACAAACAAAACAACCTCTGTCAGGACCACGGTGTAGCCACAATACATATATCACGCACACCACGTAAAACAATATATTACCACATTATTTAATAAAGTGTCATTCAAAATGCATATAAAGTTTGCAGCACAGGTAAACAGTTTGCTGTCCTAATGATGAGACCTCGGTGAAGGCTGGGTATTTATTAAAATCGTTTTTTCCGCTGAAAACGGCTGTGCTTAAACCCAGCCCATCGTGGGCTTCGATGTACCTGTAAGTGAAAGTGTTTCAGGAAAAAACCCTCGAAGAATTTGCTTGCTGTGAGCGCATTTTTAAAGATGTCTTAGCGGATGATTTTGGAATTTCATTCCAATTTAAACCCAGCTCTAATCCCCTTTAAGACGCCAACGCGCCCTGCCCGTACAAGACAGCCTTGCGTAGTCAGGTTGTCACCGGCAGCCTTGGGAATTTCTTCGCCAGGCTTTTGTACTTCATCACCAACAGTCATCCGGATGATTTCAGCATCATTACAGACGGCAGTAACTGAACTGATGGACTATGGAAAAGAGAGAGAGAGGTCGACTGCAAAGCCCGCCCACAGAGAAAACTGATAGGTCTACTTAGCACAAAGAGAGATCAAGCAGGATTCATTTATTTTCTTTCTTTCTTTTTTTTCCCTCTCCCTCTCTAAAAAAATCGATTTCCAGGATATTGTATATAATTTGCAGGCATCAGGGAGCCGCTATCGATGTGCGGGAGCCTACCGGAACTCCCGGGAGAGGTGGGATGTCTGCTGTAATTGCACTTAAGTGCTGGGCCCAGGATAGATCCTCTGAAATTATAAGATCAAGGAATTTAAAGTTGCTGACTCGCTCCACGACTCGTCCTCTTACGAGGACCTCCTCCTGAAGCGAATCACCAGCTCCATGGTCCTGCTGACATTGAGTATGAGGTTGTTGCTGTGTTCAGCTTCAGAACACGAACAAAGTCACTGGCTCTCACCATGCGCTGACCCGGTGGAACAAACACTCACCGACTCAGTTTAATTTCCCATCTGTAGGATGCTACCTTCAACATAAGGCACCTCCTCAGTACAACATGGGTGTGTCAATTTACATTAAATGCCCAGATCCCACAGCAGAGCTGAAACTCAGAACTTACTGAAAATTAAGCAAAACCAGACTCGTAGCAGCCGCTCAAAACCTTGTTCTGCACAATTATTCTACTCGTGCACAAAATGTTGACGTTACTAACAACCTGCATTTAATTCCCATCCCTATGAACCCAGTGAACATTTCAGTGAATGGTTACTCTTCAACCATAATGGCAAGAATGGAGTTATATGTAGGATAGACACAGCAGACGTTTTTTTAAAACAACATCCTTATAGTTTCATGGTCACTACTGCTGACACTAACTTCTAAATTGCAGATTTATTTAAATATTTGAATTTAATTTCCGCAGCTGCCATGGAGGCATTTGAAATTGCACTCCCAGTTTTTTAACTCTGGCACTTGGAAACTAGCCCAGAATGTCAACCGGCATGCCATTGCACCCCTTTGGGTGAGGGGGCTGATTTCCTTTGTGTATGTTGAACAATCAAATCACCAATGTTCTCAGATGCTCAGAATAGGCAGGAAAAGAACTCTGGACGTGAACTGTGAAACAATGGAAATTCTGAAGTAAAGACTACATTCCCACGTGCAGACAATCTTATTCCCCGGCCGAGTGTGGAGTTATACGAGAATCAGATAGCAAAAGATATGAAACTATTCAGGTTCTCAGTTCTGCCATCTATCTCAGAACACAAATTCAGTAAAGTACGCTGATGGAGTTTCCTGGCAAAAGAAAGGCAAGGAAAATATTAACACAGCAGCTTAACTCTGTGTTTCCTGGTTAAAGGTTGCAGCTTCAAGAGTAGTGATCCCCTATCGCAGGAAGTCACAGACAGAATTGCCTGCCGGCTGCCTTAGCATTACTCTCAAACACAGTCAGTCCTTTGTCAGCTAAAGGCGTGCTGTTTCAATTTACACACAAGATGCAAAAGGCCAGTTCAAACTTACCTAAAACTCATCTTGAATCCAGGCTGACTCAGGATCTGGAATCCCTTTGTGTTCACAGCAGATGTTCAGCAGTCTCCGAGGTCACGCAAAGCTCGTTAAAATGAGGAAGCATCAGTATATCAGATCAATACGGTTTTCTCCCGTTGATGAAAAATGCAACCGGGCTATTTGCCGTCAAGATAAGTCAGCGTTCCCAGAATCTTTAAGCACTAGTAGGACTGGCCGCTGCACAGACACGTTCACTCCCTGTTCAACAGCACTCAAATGACAAGGGTTAGCCACGCCTGCTACAGCACCCCTTGGGTACCAGCCAGTTAAAGACAGGCAGCCTTTCCTCACATTCATTTGCGATTGGCTCTGAGATGCAACCACTGCCGACAGCCTGCTAAGACCACTTTGTTTCTTTATCGCCCGCTCCAGATCACCATTTTAGAAAGCTATGTTTGAGTCAGAAGGGGGAATGGGAAATTCCTTCTGGAGATTCGTTAAGCACTTCCTTTGCCAGCTTGTCATCCAGAGTTCCTTGACATGCAATGAAGTGCACGGCCCTGCAGTGACAATTCTGCTCTCTTACGCCAAGAAAGTTTTATTTTTAATCGTGAATCACCCTGAATCAGCTATCCAATGACTCCTCTGCCTAATTCTACTCCTTTATCAATAAAAGCACAGCCAAGCTCTTGGGCGCCACTCAGTATTTAAAAGAGCTGCACTGGTGCAGGCAGCAGTAGGAAGAGCTGCCCTCTGATGATTAGATGGTATCCCACTCCGAGGAAAACAAGACGAGCCGGACAGGGACAACAGTAGAAATGTGTGCTACTGGCAAAAATATCGTTCATGACACCTGCAAGCATAATTGAGCAAAGGAGCGCAGTACACATCAGTACAATTACACTGCAAGGGAAAATGTACATGTGGAACTCTCTGTCTCTCAGAAACAGAAATTAATCTCAGCAAGTCTGGATTAAGTGTGCAGAGATGACCAAAACAAATAGGCAAACATCAGCAGTCCCAGAGAATATATTAGAGTGGAAAGGGAACCATCCTGAGACAGGAGGGCAGACATCCCAGCTCTCCCGGAAGTTCCGGGAGTCTCCTGCATATTAATAGTGGCTCCCTGATGCCCGCAAATTATATCCAATATCACGGAAATCCGTTTTTTGAGAGCGCGCGCGAGAGCGAGAGAAAGAAAGCAAGACAGAGCGCGCGAGCGACCATGAGAGAGAAAACGTGCACGCGAGAGAGAGAGAAAGCGAGAGTGCGCCATGGCAGAGTGTTCCAAAAAGAGAAAATATAAAACGTACATCATCCCAGACTACCCTAAAGTGAACCCCTGCCTAATAGGGGTCAAAATAATGATGGTGTTGCTCGCTGCACTGTTTGCAACAGTGACTTTTCTATTGCCCACAGTGGGTTAAGACTGTAAAAGACATGTTGAGGTGAGTTTAACAGGTGTCATTCGTTCATTAGCGTAGCTAACGTTATTTAAACTAGCTGGCTAGCCTCTCAGGAGCTACTCTATTGCAGGCATCCCACCTCTCCAGGAAGTTCCGGGAGTCTCCCGCAACTTGATGGTGCTACCTCCCTGAAATGAGTTTTTGCAGGGTGGGATGTCTGGGAGGGCCTCATGGTCCAAGGATGTAGCCAGAGCCTGGCTGCTGTCAAACACACTATAGTGTTAGCCTGAAGTTAGCAGATCACTCTGGGTGTATTCTTGGCAACTGGATAGGGAAAAAAACTGGAAGGAAAAAATAACATCCTGAGTCAACATCACAGATGAAGGACAGATTTTTGTTACGTTCTTTTGTCTCGATTCTCACCCCCCGCCGGGTGCCATTCACTGATTAGCCAGATAACCTCATTAACAGTTTAACCCCTGGTTTGATCCTCTCAGGGATACTCTCCCTGCAGCTCTACAAGCTGAATCTCTTTCCGTTTCAGTTCTGACAAAATGCCTTCCTTCTGAAACACCAACTCCCTTTCTCTTCTCACAGACACAGCATGACCTGCTGAGTATTCTCAGCATTTTCTGTTTTCGTTTTAGATTTACAGCTTTAATTTTTGGTTTCATAACTGTGCAATTCTAACTTGGTCGTCTGTTCACCAAGATTCAAAACCCAACTTCACCCTCAGTCACTATCTTCACATTCGTCAATTCTTTTAAAATTAAAAAAACTGAGCTGAATATACTCAGTGACAGGTTTAAGTGGCAGAAAATTCCAAAAGTGCAAAACATTTTTTTTCCCTCATTTCTAAATAGCTGACATCTTACTTTGAGATTGTCACCTGTGCTGCAACATCAAGGAAGCTGTTCAAAGTTCAAGATTCATGGCAAATGATGAATTATATGTAATGAACTGAGACCAAGGCTTTGGGCCTACTCCGTCTGTTCCAGAGATACGGGTCTATGGACTTAATTTGGTTCGGAATGCTGTTGCTTGCTTTTATTGTTTGCATAGTTTGTGCTTTTTTTTCTCTTTCTCTTTGCATTGGGTGTTGGTCTTTCTTTTTTTAAATTGGGTTCTTGCTGGTTTCTTGCTTTGTGGCTGCCTGTAAGCAGGCAAATCTCAAGGTTGTATAATTTCTATAAGCTTTGATAATAAATGTATTTTGAATCATTTGAAATTTATTATCTAAGTATATATATTATATCATATACAGCCATGAGATTCATTTTTTTGTGGACAATCACAGTCAGTACAATAAACACAATAGAATCAATGAAAGACCGCGCCCAACAGGATGGACAACGACCAATCTGCAAAATAAAGTAAATAAACTGTGCAAATACAAAAAGAAAGAGAAAATGATAAATAAATAAATAAATAAATAAATAAATAAGCAAGCAATAAATATTGAGAACTTGAGATGAAGAATTCTTGAAAGTGAGTCTACGGTTTCTGGAAACAGTTCAGAGATAGAGCAAGTGAAGTTATCCCCTCTGGTTCAAAAGCCTGATGGTTGAGGGGGGAATAACTGTTCCTAAGCCTAGTGGTGGGGGTCTTGAACTTTGCTGAGCTGTGGACCCTCTGTACATAAATGCTCTGAAGTCTGTCTCTTGCTTCAGTCAAGAGCTCCTTTAAAGGGCTGTTACAGGCGCTATGGAGATTATTGGAACTATTGCTCTTGCACCAGCCTCCCTCCCAGATTTCACTCTCGATAGAGACGGGCCTGTGTACAGGTCTCGACTCCCCAGATAAAGGTGACACTGTAAAATACACACACAAAATGGCCGAGGAACTCAGTAAATCAGGCAGCATACATAGGGGGGATTAAAGAGTCGAAGGGTCTCATCCCAAAATGCCCACGGTTTATTCCTGTCTATAGATGCCGCCTGACCTACCGAGTTCCTCCAGCATTTCGTGTGTGTTGCTCTGGATTTCCAGCATCAGCAGAATCTCTCGTGTTTATGATTTACAGCTAACGACATCTGTGTTTGAGAGTGAACAAGGAAGATGCATATTCATCCTCCTGAATTAAGGGAGTGTTTTCTTTTCAAACATTGTGGAAAGTAGTCCTTCTGAAGTATGTAACACACACGAAATGCAGGAGGAACTCAGCAGGCCAGGCAGCATTGATGGAAAAAGAGTAAACAGTCGATGTTCCGGCCCAAAACCCTTCACCGAGTCCATAAGTACCTCTTTTATGCATCTCTTTTCTTGAATGGCCTAGCAAGTTCCGTTAGGCTTTAATGGTCATATTGCTGCTATTGTTCCTTTCCACACCTTGTGGTGCATCAGGTGGCATCATTATGGTTTCCATAACATTTAACTCTTTTTTACAAAGCCGAGTTGCTAGCTCGATGCTAAACCCAGTAGAGATGAAAGGTGTGCAAGGGGCCAGCCAGATTCGAACTCGGGACCATTCGCCTCGAAGTCCAGCACTGATGCCACTACACCACCGGCCAGCTTATAGTTGACTGTGGATGCTCAGATTACGGAAATGGATCATGGCAGTTTCTGTGTTTTCTTTATCTATTAATTTAACGTCTTCTCACTAATGCCCACAGTTAAACAGGACAGTTTGGCCTGTTGAACTCCCAGGGTCTGCAATTATACAGTTGGTCAGATTTGGAGGTAGAGGAACAAACATGGTCTCCACTTACAACCAGACCACCAAAAACCCTGCTCATCATCTGCCCTTGCTTGTTGGCAACCCTATCCAGTTGTAAACCTCGTGCTTATCAGACTCAATCAAGTCCAGTTGACACAGAGGACTGATGCAGTATGAGAGAATTTGGAAGTTAAAAGAGAATAAGATATCGGGGCAGAATTAGGCCATTCAGCCCATCGAGTCTGCTCCGCCATTCCATCATGGTTGATCCCTCTCAACGCCACTCTGCTGCCTTCTCCCCATAGCCTTTGATGTCCTTACTAATCAACCTATAAACCTGATTCTGATTCAACATCTGCTTTAAATGTACCCAATGGCTTAGCTTCCATAGCAATCTGTGGGAAAGAATTTCACAGATTCACCACCCCCTGGCTTAAAAAAAAAATCCTCTTCACCCCTGTTCTAAAGGAATGTCTTTCCGTTCTGAGGCTGGGCCCTCTGGTCCTAGACTCCCCCACTATAGGAAACAGCCTTTCCACATCCACACTATCTCGGCCTTTCAATATTCGATGGGTTTCAATGAGATCCCCCAATATTCTTCAGAACTCCAGCGAGTACAGGCCCACAGCCATGAAATGCACGTTTCATTCCAGTATCATTCTCATGAACCCCCTCTGGGCCCTCTCCAATGCCAACACATCCTTTCTAAGATTAGGGGCCTAAAAATGCTCACAATATTCCTAGTATTCTGACAAATCCTTCAAACTCTCAGCATTACATCCTTGCCTATATCCTAGTACTCTCAAAATGAATGTTAACATTGTATTTGTCTTCCTTATGGTTTGTAACTCTAAACATAAAACCAATTGGAAGAAAAACAAGGGAGTCTGGAAAATGAGTCTAACTGTTTTTACTTTAAGTGAGGCGCCTCCATATGATGTGGTGGTGGAATGACGTATGCCATTTACGTATGTTTACGTATAGCCCATAATGAATCATTTAAACAAACAATGATTAATCAATCAATATAGTTACAATATTACTCAAATATTACTGAAATATTAAATACACAACATTCCTTTCCACCAACTCATCCTGCAAGTTAACCTTTAGGGAATCCTGCACTAGCCCAAGTCTCTTTGCACATCTGATTTCTGAGTTTGCTGAACATTCATTTGAAGTCCTTCTCCCTATTTCCTCAACACTACCTAGACGTTCATCTATCTTTGTGTCATCTGTAAACTTGGCCACAAAGCCATCACGTTAGGATGCGGATCCTAACGTGATGGATCAGGCATCATCTCGGTATCAAGGGAATTTAATTCCTTTCGGTTCAGTGTTAACTCAGCATACTTGTCGCTATCCGGACCCAGAGAGGATCAAGTCAAACCGAGGTCCTCCCAGTCACTCTGCTCCTGGATCTGGCCATCCAAAGGTCCTGACAGCAGCCACTAAAGGTCCTTCAGAGACAACCTCTCTCCTTTTGTCCGAGGTTACATTCACGTCTGGGTGTCCCGGAGAAGGAGCGTGCAACGTCAACTGTTGAACGGTTGCTGGGACTGGGGAGCATTGCAAGGGCTGAGCAAGGTGGTAAACATCTTAAATTAACTTAGTTTTGGTGGATGTTATTTTAAAATTTAGTAAAACAAGAAGTACTTTGCAGACCAAAAGAACAAACCAAGTTATTGGACAAAACCAATGTGGTCTATAAAATCCAATGCGGGGACTGCAGCAAAGATCATGTTGACCAAACTGAGAATAAAATACCCACAAGGATCCGTGACCAGCAACTGGCTGTAAAGCAGCACGACCAACTCTCCCCAGGCTCTGCTCATGAAGATGGAGAGGGGCACAAAATTAACGGGGCAGCAGTGAAAGTCAAGGCGCATGCAAACACGCGGCACGCAGAGAGCTCCTAGAAGGGTGGTTTTCCGTGAACAATCCTGTAAACAAACACACAGGCCTTGATCCTAGTTATGAACTGATGCAGGCACAATTCCGGACCACAACGCACAAAGTCCGCCACGCAACCAGATTTCCTCCCCGCGTCACAATCCACTTTCCAAAATGGCGACCGATCAGCTGAGTGAAAGGTATATAAAGTCCACACATTCAGAGTTCACACTACAATCAACAGTGCACTGACTCCTCGCATGCCGACAAAGCGTTAGCAAGTAAATCACCAAGATCGGAGAACTCAACCCAGCCACATCTGCACTCCTCACAATGCTCTCTCATTGGTAGGAAGTACTGAGATGCAATTGACTCTCTCGGACAGTGCATTTGGGTACCTTCAGTGAGAAATTGAGAGAGATTAACAAAATTTCCAGCCGGCAAACAGCCAAACACGTAGAAGGTCACTGCTGCGATCACCTTGGCGGACACCTGCACTGCAATTTAATGATGTCACCTCCGATGTGTGGATCTCCAGTGATGTCCCTGAGGTCAAGTTGCTTCCTGAACACCCTGGCTGTACGTTGATCCTGTCAAGAGCTCTTCTTCCTCTTACAGGACAGAAGCAGGGTCCTTCCATCCATAATGCGCTAAACTCACTAAGCAAGTGGTACTTAATCCCACCTGCCTGCACGTGCTCAAAATCCCTCCATTCTCTGCACATTTGCGTGTTTATCTAAGAGCCTAATAGATACATCCATTGTATCGACCACCACCACGCTCAGCAGTTCCTTCTAGGCACCAATCAATCGTGACATAAAAACTTCCCCTGCACATCTTAACTGATCGTCTCCCATCTCACCTTGAATGCAGGGCCTCTGGATTAGACATTTTGACCCTGGGAGAAAGGTAGCGGGCGCCTATCCATGCCTCTCAGAATTTCATAACCCTCTGTCAAGTCTCCGCGGGGCCTCGGCGGATGCAGAGAAAGCAACCTGAGTTTTCAGCCTCCTCACCCACCAGTTTGCCGTGTTTACTCTGCCAGTAAATGCTGCCTATCAAACTAAATTCTGTTCGTGCACCGTGCCTCGAAGCAACAGGTGTCGGCGGAGATATCAAGGGCAGGTGAATCAGAATCAGAATCAATATCAGTATCACCGGCACATATTGTGAAATTTGTTGCCTTTGCAGCAGCGTACATTACAATACATAATAAAAGAGGGGGAAAAACTGAATTACAGTAAGTATATATATTTACAGTTTTTATATATTTAATATATGTTTGTGTGTCTGTATACACATACACACAGTTAAGTTAAATAACTAAGTGCAATAATATAACATAGAACATAGAAAACTAGAGCACATCACGGGTTCCTCGGCCCACAATATTGTGCCAACCGTGCAACCTACTCTAGAAACGGCCCAAATTTTCCCTAGCGCATAGCCCTCTATTCTTAGATCCATGTACCTACCTAAGAGGCTCTTAAAGACTCTATTGTATCCACTTCCACCACCGCCACTGGCAGTGCATTCCACACACCCGCCACTCTCTGTGTGAAAAACTTACCCCTGACATCCCCTCAGTACCCATTTCCAAGCACCTTAAAACTATGCCCCCTCGTGCTAGCCAATTCAGCCCTGGGGAAAAGCCTCTCGCTATCCACATGGTCAATGCCCCTCATCATCTTATAAACCTCTATCAGGTCACCTCTCATCCTCTGTCGCTCCGAGGAGGAAAGGCCAAATTCACTTAACCTCTTCTCAAAAGGTATGCCCTCCAATCCAGGCAATGTCCTTGTAAGTCTCATCTGCACTCTCTTTATAGTATCCACAAATCCAATAGAAATAAAAAAGTAGTGATGTCGGGTTCATGGGTTCAATGTCCATTGAGAAATTGGATGGCAGAGGGGAAGAAGCTGCTCTGTACCGTTGATTATGGGCTTTCACATTCCTGTACTCCTTCCTGATGGCAGCAATGAGAACAAAACATAACCTAGGTGATGGGGGTACTTAATGGATGCTACCTTTTTGAGACATCCCTTCTTGACGCTGTCCTGGATACTACAGAGTCCAGTGCTCATGGTGGAGCTGATTAAGTTTACAACTCTCTGAGCTTACTTCGATCCTATGCAGTACCGCCCAGCCGACCTTAACGCCATTCAGCACCAATCACACCACCCCCTCAAAAAATGCAGGAAAAGGTCAGCAAAACTATTCCCTCCCTAATCTGAAAGTAGCTGATTATCCCTCTAGAGGCTGGGTTTCAGAAAGTGGACGGTGAAGCGTTGCAGTATGATGGTTGTGGTTTGTTCTGCCTAAGGCTTGAACATTTCTACAAACCTTTGGTCATCTACCCTATTTTATGTCTCTATGGCTTGGTTTCAATTACTACCAATTAATTGCTTGTGAATAATTGCTTTACTCCAAGATCCAGATTAAGAAAAGATTAATTGTCTGCACACAAAATGCAGACAGGCAAGGATGCAGGGAAATAAAGAGCCATGTTTCGGGCCGAGACTCTTCATCAGGACTGGATAGGAAGGCTGAGGAAGCCAGAATACAAAGGCGATTGGGAGAGGAAAGAGTACAAGCTAGAAGGTGATAAGTGAAACCAAGTGAAGAGGGAAGGTAAGTGGGTGGGGGGAAATGAAGTGAGAAGCTGACAGGGGTAGGTGGAAAAGGTAAAGATGTGAAGAAGCAATCAGATAAGAGAGGAGAGTAGATCATGGGAGAAAGTGAAGGAGGAGGGACAACAGACAGAGGTTATAGGCAGGTGAGAAGCGACTAGATAAGAGCGAGCCGGAATGGGAAATGGAAAAAGAGAGGACGCAGGAACCAGAATTTAGAGGAATTGATGTTCATGCCATCAGGTTGGAGGTTAGGCAGATGGAATATGAGGTATTGCTCCTCCAAACTGACAGTGGCCTGTAGAGGAGGCCATGGAACAACATGGCGGAATGGCAATGGGGATTGGAATTAAGGAGATTGGCCACTGGGAAATCCTGCTTGTTGTGCACGGAGTGAAGGTGTTCCACAAAGCCATGCTGACCCGCTCAGTTCCTCCACTATTTTCTGCGCTACCCTGGATTTCCAACATCTGCAGAATTTCTTGTGTTTATGAATTACCCATGATCAATTTCCTCATCAAGATAGTGTGTGATAAGGAGGGAAAGCTGCAATGGAGGAAATGCCATGAGCCCTAGTCTTTTTAATTGGAAGAGACAACAAGGTACAAAGGAACTTTGGTGAATAACTGCAGGAAAATTGACTTAAGAGCTTCATGTGGTCCTTCAAAGGAGCAACCTCTGAGGTTAAATATGAGCAAATTTAGAGCTAAGGTCCTGGACAAACAGATCTAAATACAAATGAAACATGCTGGAAACAGTCAGTAGATAAGCCTTTTTTTCTACCTTCACAGGAGCTGCCTGACCTGTTCAGCATTTGCTTTGGTAACAAAGGTCCCGATATTTATAAATACACTCCAGACAGCAGTCTGTAAACATCCTCGATGAAGGGCACTGGATTGTTATCAGCATCAATATTACAAGACTTGTACATCATGAGCATTTAATTTTAAGTATTGAATAAAAAGCACTTTGTGTCTGGAACTTTCTTCACAACTCGCTATTGATTGACATTCTCATTAGAAGATTTCTTAAGGCTCTTGAGATTTGAAAGTGGTTCTGCCTCCCTTTTCCCCCAGATTGCAGAGACAGCTACTCTATCCCCCTACCGTGCAGTGAACTGATACTAAAAAAGAAGATACAAATGTCAAAGAGTTTACAGAAGTCAGCATAGTAGCAAAGAAGTCCCAGGGAAGATGTTTACCATTCTTTAGTCAACATGGATTCCACACTGTGTACAAAGCAAAATTTATGGTCAAAATAATATTGTATTATACAACAAAAGGTGTCACTTCCAGAACAAAATAGTTTTTTCTTAACGCAAACACGAGAAAATCTGCAGATGCTGGAAATTCAAGAAACACACACACACAAAAAATGCTGGTGAACGCAGCAGGCCAGGCAGCATCTATAGGAAGAGGTACAGTTGATGTTTCGGGCCGAGAACCTTCGTCAGAACTAACTGAAAGAAGAGATAGTAAGAGATTTGAAAATGGGAGGGGGAGGGGGAGATCCAAAATGATAGGAGAAGACAGGAGGGGGAGGGATGGAGCCAAGAGCTGGAAAGTTGATTGGCAAAAGGGATACAAGGCTGGAGAAGGGAGGGGATCATGGGATGGGAAGCCTAGGGAGAAAGAAAGGGGGAGGGGAGCCCAGAGGATGGACAGCAGGCAAGGAGTTATAGTGAGAGGGACAGAGGGAGAAAAAAGAGAGAGGAAAAAAAAGGGGGAAATAATTAAATAAATGATGGGGTATGAAGGGGAGGGGGGACATTAACGGAGGTTATAGAAGTCAATGTTCATGCCATCAAGTTGTTACCCAGATGGAATATAAGGTGTTGTTCCTCCAACCTGAGTGTGGCTTCATCTTGACAGTAGAGGAGGCCATGGATAGACATATCAGAATGGGAATGGGACGTGGAATTAAAATGTGTGGCCACTGGGAGATCCTGCTTTCTCTGGCGGACAGTGCGTAGGCATTCAGTGAAACGGTCTCCCAGCCTGCATTGGGTCTCGCCAATATACAGAAGGCCGCACCGGGAGCACCGGACACAGTATTTTCTTCATATATTTAAACATCAATTTCTCAAATTTCTAGTAATTTCTCCCCCTTTCCCCCTTCTCTTTCTTTTTCTATTCCCCATTCTAGCTTCCCTCTCATCCCTTCTTTTTTCTTCTCAGCTGTCCATCACCTCTCTCTGGTGCCCGTCCTCCTTCCCCCTCTTCCATGCTCCACTGTCCTCTCCTATCAGATTCTTTCTTCTTCAGGCTTTTACCTCTTCCATCTATCACCTCCCAGCTTCGTACTTCATTCCTCCCCCCCCCCACTCACCCCCTCACCTATCAACTTGCCAGCGTGTGCTTCTTCCCCTCCCCACATCTTCCTTCCTCTTCTGGCTTCTGCCCCCTTACTTTCCGGACCTGGTGAAGGGTCTCGGCCCGAAGTGTTGACTGTTTACTTCCTTCCACAGAGGCTGCCTGACCTGCTGAGTTCCTCAGCTTTATAGGTGTTTCTTCAAAACCTGCCACTTTTAGTCCCTGAAAAAGAGCGTTTCACTTCGTGCTTGCCACGTGGCACTGTCACTGTCTGATAATCAGCCCATGTTTTCAGTCCAGCCAAGATGTGGTACAGCTGCACCAATCTGATCGAAGGTTCTCATGGGAAACAGAAACAGTGTCCTTGTCAGATCATGTGTCCTCCCAACCTCTTCCATCCATCCAATAAAGCTGCAGCCCATCCTGTGGCTCAACTCTCCTTTCCTGCACTCATTACACCCTATGTAAATAGTCATAGTCATAGTCATAGTCATACTTTATTGATCCCGGGGGAAATTGGTTTTTGCTACAGTTCCACCATAAATAATTAAATAGTAATAAAACCATAAATAGTTAAATAGTAATATGTAAATTATGCCAGGAAATAAGTCCAGGACCAGCCTATTGGCTCAGGGTGTCTGACCCTCCAAGGGAGGAGTTGTAAAGTTTGATGGCCACAGGCAGGAATGACTTCCTATGACGCTCTGTGTTGCATCTCGGTGGAATGAGTCTCTGGCTGAATGTACTCCTGTGCCCAACCAGTACATTATGTAGTGGATGGGAGACATTGACCAAGATGGCATGCAACTTGGACAGCATCCTCTTTTCAGACACCACCGTCAGAGAGTCCAGTTCCATCCCACAACATCACTGGCCTTACGAATGAGTTTGTTGATTCTTTTGGTGTCTGCTACCCTCAGCCTGCTGCCCCAGCACACAACAGCAAACATGATCGCACTGGCCACCACAGACTTGTAGAACATCCTCAGCATCGTCCGGCAGATGTTGAAGGACCTCAGTCTCCTCAGGAAATAGAGACAGCTCTGACCCTTCTTGTGGACAGCCTCGGTGTTCTTTGACCAGTCCAGTTTATTGTCAATTCGTATCCCCAGGTATTTGTAATCCTCCACCATGTCCACACTGACCCCCTGGATGGAAACAAGGTGGAGCTTGTAATCTCCACCAATTTAAATGAAAAATTCTATCTTTAGGCATCTACTCTAGAACATTTAAAATTAAATCATGAGGCATTACACATACACACACACTAAAGTGAATAGTAAGTTCTACTGTTTTTTTTTGGCACAACCTCCTCTACAGAAAGAGGGAAATGGGGTGTTAATTGTGTTAAGGGACTGTAAATTATGGCACCATAACCTCATTTCAACACAGGATTATCAGATCACTGCACTCTTCAAAAGTTAAATAAAGCTCCAGAAGTGCAACAAAATGTTTCAACTGGTTGCCTCTCTGTAACTAACACTTTAATGTGCCTTCTGAGAGTGAAAAGCATATGTCAAACACATGCTCGCCCAAGTTTATGACATGGGAATAACAGTGAGATAATTGGTGCTGTTGGTTCCTCAGGCTGGTATAGTCATGGATGGTAATGGGGATGAGCTCCCACTACCTATTAAATGCTCCCAATGGCACGAACGTCAAATAGCCTCTGACGACCAGGTCCAATTCCTGGCTTTTACGTGTGGCGTAGCTACTAAGCCCAGTGGAACCATTTCTACTGACAGGAGAAGGGACAAAGGCGGGTTACTGGTGCTTTAAAACCAGTCGCTTCAGGCAGATGCTGTTCGTCAGCCATAGCTGGCAGCTCGTCTGGGAAGTCTCAAGCCTCTGCGGTCTTGCGGTTATACCCACTAAGGAGGGAAGGCTCGGGGAGTAAACGCCCGAGGGAAAAATCCAGAGCTGGAGTCCCTGAGGCAGCCCTACCTTGAGTTCAACGCTGACTGGTAACTCCTAGCAACACATTACTCTCCATATTGTAATCCCCTGGATTTGCGTGTCTAGACCGCTAGGACACAATATCCATGGTCGACTCCGACCAACACGGGCCTCAGAATCGGTGCTGTTGACGAGGAGATGATCACAAAGCAATTTCCATACATGAAGTAAATAAGAGGTCCCTGTACAATCTGTGCCCATAGTTGTCTATTATAATTCTTCCAAGCCAAGAAAACTCCCCCTGCACGTAAACAGCAAGAACCTACTTACATAATACATGATGCCAGAGGTAGTTGTGGCACGTCTACTCACATGCAAGTGAAGTTTTCTCAAATCAAGCTCTTTTTTGGCAGCTCCTTGGGACTGAGGATGATGTGCTTTCATTCTGGTTTTGTGGCTTCAGAGGCGGCCGAGAAGGCCCACCTTATGAACCACAGACTCTTCCATAGTGGGCATGAAATGGCTGTACGGCCATGTTGGATTTGTTCTGTGTGATGAGACACTTCTTATGCAAGGCTTCTGTGAGTTCTCAGTGAATGGCTAAGGACATCAAAGCCATGCCAAATGATCCATCACATTATGCACCTTTAGGCTAAAGGTTCCGAGCAGTCAGGGGGAATCTTGTACTTCTTCAAAAGAAGTTTTAATTACAGACTTTCTGGCACAGTAAAATAGAGGGTCTTAATCATTCTGACAGGTTTTTGGATACTTTATAAAGAAAGAAACAATTTTAAAAGCTTTTATTACATCTTCTTTGCCCCATTTTCCTTCTCTTTTACTTTTTAGTTTACATCAATTTAATTATTCCAGATTACATTTGCTGATTTAAACCCTGTCTGCTTCAATCTTCTTGGTCAAAGAGGCAATGTGGTAGTTGCAGCACAGATCCAAACGCTAATTGTTCATTGCTTCCTATAAACTTTGGGCAGACTGAAGTCTCAGTTTATAAAACTAATGCCTGAGGTGAACTGCAAATCCAGATTGAATGCAACTTTGAGGAGACGAAGTATTCTGCGCCTTTGTTTTGATGTTCTTGCAAAAAGATTCTGAAAAGACCGTAAGACCATAAGATATAGGAGCAGAATTAGGCCGTCTGGCCCATCAAGTCTGCTCTGCCATTTCATCTTGGCTGATCCACTTTCCCCCTCAGACACAATTTGCTGCCTTCTCCTCCTATCCCTTCATACCACGATTAATCGGGAATCTTGGTGGTGTAGTGGTTACAGTACAGGCGACCCGGGTTCATTTCCTGCCGCTGCCTGCAAGGAGTTTGAATGTTCTCCCCATGACCCCGTGGGCTTCCTCCAGGTGCTCCGGTTTCTTCGCACTGTCCAAAGACGTACCAATTGGTAAATCACTGTAAATTGTCCCGTGATTGGGCTCGGATTAAATAGGGGGATTGCTATCAGCGTGGCTCAAGTACCGGAAGGGCCTATTCCACGCTGTATCTCAGTAAAAATCTATCAACCTCTGCCTTAAATATACCCAATGACTTGGCCTCCACATCTCCCTGTGGCAACAAGCACCACAGATTCACCACTCCCTGGCTAAAAAAATTCCTTCTCTTCTCCATTCTAAAAGGATGCCCCTTTATTCTGAGGCCCTGTCCGCTGGTCTTAGACTCTCCCACTGTAGGAAACATCCTGTCCACATCCACTCCACTGAGGCCTTTCAACATTGAATAGGTTTCAATTGGATCACCCTCATTCTTCTGAATTCTAGTGACTACAGGCCCAGAGCCATCACACACTCCTCATATGACAAGCCTTACAACCCTGAAATCATTTTCATGAAGCTCCTTTGAACCCTCTCGAAAGTCAGCACATCCTTTTTTTTTTAAATAATGGACCCAAAACTGCTCACAATACTCCAAGTGAGACTTCAGCAGTGTTTTATAAGCAAGGAATCCTGCAACTCAGATTTTTAAATTTTCTCTCCGTTTAGAAAATAGTCTACGCTTTTAGTTCTACCAAAGTGCATGACCATACACTCTCCGACGCTGTATTTTATCAGCTACTTCTTCGCCCATTCTCCTAATCTATCTCAGTCCTTTTGTAGCCCCTCTACTTCCTCAAAACTACCTGCCCCTCCATCTATCTTCAAATCATCCACAAGCTTGACCATAAAATGATCAATGCAGTCATCCAAATCAGCTGTCCCAACACAGACCACTGCGGAACACCATTAGTCACTGGCAGACAACCAGAAAAGGCTCCCTTTATTCCCACCTTTTGCCTCCTGCCAATCAGCCAATGCTCTATCCATGCTAGTATCCTTCCTGTAATACCATGGGCTCTTAACTTGTTAAGCAACCTCATGTATGTCACCTTGTCAAAGGCCTTCCAAAAATCCAAGTACAAAAAATGTACTGGAAAATAAACCCACAGGATAATTTACAGCCAACAGAGCATTACGTTGCTTCCTGTCTTGGAGGTCTAATTTGGAAACTTCATTTTATAAGTTAGATTTAAGAGAGCAAGTTTGGACAAAGACAGAGAGGCGAACAACAGCACACCCAAATCATTGTCAACTCTCTAGCTCCTAGTTACGCAAATCCCATTTTGTTATTTTCAACACTTGTATCAACCTGCCCTCAGGTTCTACCACAGCCATGGCATGTTACCTACACACTAAGGGCAATTGACAGTGGCAATTTACCATACCGACCCAGAAGATATGAAGACCTGGTGGAAATCCAGGCAGTCTGTGGAGAATGTGCAAAATCTGCACAAAGATCACTGGAGATTAGGACAGAACCAGGGTCGCCAGGACTGTGAGACAACAGCACTACCTGCTGTATCAGTGTGCACTCTGTTCCCAGATAATCTGTTAAAAAAAACAGTGCTCTCTCCGTGGTCTCTTTTACATAATCATTCTTAAATATCTAAATAAACTCAGAGCAGTTGTTGAATGCGCAAGAGAGATTTGTGGGTCTGTTAATATTGTGCCAGGCAGCTTAACGCTAGTCCGTATATCAAATTACAATGACAACAGTAATTCCCCAGCATCAAGAGATAAACACTCGCACACAACTCTTCCCCGGATTCATTTTAGGGCAGCTTGCACAGCTGTTCGCTTCCAACTCACAGCTAACGGCCAATCTTATCTGCTCACTTAATGATCACGGCAAGCATTAGACAACACCGCAGAGTAGGATTCCAGCTGTCTTTTGACCACTCACACCGGAATTAAGTTCCAGGTCAGAATGGTGCAGTGCCAGCCTGCTCCACTGTGTGAGGGACTTGTGAAGACCACCAATCCCCCATCCCCAATCCGCAGAACAGCCAAAGGAAGGAAACCTCCAATTAAATGTATCTAGGTTCTAGAACATGGCTTTGCACTCGAAGGGAAGGAAGTTCGGCACAAGTATCTTTTTACCCTCTCCTCCAATTAACTCAGCAACAAATTCTTGAGTTTCTAACCGTAGTAAGTAGAATTGTTGCTACCTGAACTCCAGGTCAAAAGACAAACAAAACGGAGTAAAGAAATGTAATGAAATTCAACTTGATAGTACAGTGGTCAGTGAAACTCCATCACAGAACCAGCGATCCCTGATCGGGATTCTCTTTCCTCCACTGCCTGTAAGGAGACTGAACGTTCTGCCCGTGACTGTGGGTTTTCCGACTTCCTCCCACCTTCCAAAGATGTACAGTTAGGGTTAGTGTTGGCATTGGAAGTATGGTGACACTTGTGGACTGCCCTCAGTAATTTGATCTGATGCAAAACAACACATTTCACAGTATGTTTCGATGTACATGTGTCAAACAAAGCCAAACTTTATAATCTTTACCTTCGATACCAAAGCCAATTTCACATCCATGGTTAAGGCTGGTGATGAGAAAAATTCTGTTGCCTTTTCCCCCTAGAACAGGAGTTACCAACCTTTTTTATGTCATGGACCCCTACTATTAACTGAGGGGTCTGTGAACTCCAGGTCGGGAACCCCTGTTCTTGGGGCTATTTGTTACTATCAATGTTGAATGGTGCTACTATTAAAACACATTTCTGGAGAGGAGTCATATTCTTCATTCACACAAGAAGCAAGGAAGATAAATCAATAAATCTCAACAGCTTGAATTTATGGTGTATATATTACAGAGTAAAAATAATATAAGACTGTAAGATATAGGAACAGAATTAGGCCATTTTGCCCATCGAGTCTGCTCCACCATTTCATCATGGCTGATTCATTTTCCCTCTCAGCCCCAGTCTCCTGCCTTCTTCCCATACCCTTTCATGCCCTGACTAATCAAGAACCTATCAACCGCTTCTTTAAACATACCCAATAATTTGGCCTCCGTAGCCGCCTGTGGCGACAAATTCCATAGATTCACCACTCTCTAGCTAAAGAAGTTCCTCCTCATCTCCATTCTAAAAGGATATCCCTCTATTCTGAGGCTGTGTCCTGTGGGCTTAGACTTGGCCCACCAGAGGAAATATTTGCCCCACATCTGCACTATCGAGGCCTTTCAACATTCAATGAGATCCCCCTTCATCCTTCTGAATTCCAGTGAGTACAGGCCTAGAGCCATCAACTGCTGCTCATATGATAAGCCTTTCAATCCCTGCCTCATTTTCATGAACCTCTTTTGAACCCTCTCCAATGACAGCACATTCTTCAGAACAGAATATGACAGGAGAGTAATTACAGCTTGTATTAATGTAGCTCAGGGGCTCACAACGTTTTTTTATCCCATGGACCAATACCATCAAGCAAGGGGTTCATTGACCCGAGGTTGGGAACCCCCAAAGTAGTATTTCCAATGCAGCAAAACATTTCAAGATGCTTCAGAGAGCAAGATCAGTGAAACACAACACTGAAACTTCTAATGCAATTTTTAAAACCAGTCACCAAAAAGATGGCCAAAGAGGGAGATAAATATTACAAGGCACCTCAAGATGGGTTCAGGGGATTAGGGAGAGTATTTAGCATCCACCAGCCAAAAAAAAAAGAGCAGCAGAATGATGAATGATTAAAGTCCGGCTTCTCCAAAACCAGGACTGGTAGGGGAGGGGAAGATGCTTGAGGATTGTGGAGTTGGAGGACATTGCAAAGGAAGGGAATGAAAAGCAAGGGCTTTTCTCTTTGGAGTGAAGGAGGATGAGAGGCGACTTGTTAGAGGTGTATAAGATGATAACAGGTATAGACTGAGTGAAAAGCCAGAGACTTTTACCCAGGGCGCAAATGGCTGATATGACGCAGCACAATTTTAAGGTGGTTTGAGGGAAGTATAGGAGGGGAGTTGTTAGAGGCAAGTTGTTTACTATTTACACAGAAAGCGGCGTGCGCGCGAAACACACTGCCGGGGTGGTGATAGAGGCAAGTGCATTCGGGGTGTTTAAAAAACTCTTAGATAGGCAAATGGATAGTAGAAAAATGGAGGGTTATGGGGGAGGAAAGGTTTAGATTAGATCATATAGAGGAAGTCATAAAGTTGGCACAACATTGTGGGGCTGAAGGGCTTGTACTGTGTTCTATGTTCCACATTTAAGACCATGGAGAGATCTGAATGCAAGCGAGCGTAAGTCAAAAAGGACCAAAACTGAGGCATAACGGAAACCTGGAGCACAACTTGATGAGAATTTTACATACTCGTTTGTTCATGGAGAGTATTCCAAGTTATGTCGGCCTGAAATGTTTTGGAATAATCCAGTCTTAAGATAACAAAGATATAGAGAACAGCTCTAGCAGCACAAACTCAATTAGGGACTGCTACAGAGGTGGATATAGAGAGGCACAAAATGCAACTCTGGATTAAGAACTACATTACGTTCAATTTTATTCCACAACACATCAGACTCAAGTGGCCTCCTAATTAAATTTTTGCATGCTTCTCCTGTTCTGAAAATGCTTAAGGAATAAAATTCCTTTGACAAGTTATTTCTTCACTTGCACACATGCTCAAGGCACTTTTGTTATTAGAGAATCCCCTGCATTGGATAAACCTAAAGTTACCTGCTTCAAATA